>NW_018165371.1:735409-735616 GCF_001263595.1 Phalaenopsis equestris
TAACATCCAGGACCTCTTCTATTTTTGACCAAAATGTTCTTTTAAAGTTGTGGATGAGCTTTCCCAAGAGTTGCCTAAGCATCCCTTCAAAATTTGGCCTTATCCAAAGCTTGAGTAGGCATAACCGTCGATCTAGCCGTCAGCGGGCCTTTGAAGAATTTTGTCCTGTAGTCTCGGGTAAAACTCGCCGTCGGCGGGGTCGAGGGC
>NW_018165371.1:735877-736155 GCF_001263595.1 Phalaenopsis equestris
AATTCAAGTAATTGAATTAACTCTGTAGCCACCAGATTATCTAGTCATCAAGTCTTAGGAGTTCTAGTCTTCTATTTATTTCAAGAATGACTATATGTTGCAATATTAAGTCACTTAGAATATCCAAAAGATAGGAACTTCATGAGAACTCTACTAGTAAAAGACCTATTCCATAAATATAAGTTCAGTAATGTATTTAAGTTTTCCCTTTAGGTAGGTCCAGTAAAGCCAATTTTTTATTAGACATATCCTCAAGTATCTCCTCACTTCCATAATTT
>NW_018165371.1:737045-737794 GCF_001263595.1 Phalaenopsis equestris
TCTACTCAATATCTATTAAACTACACATGCACATTTAACTATAACACTAACTTTATAACAAAAATTAAAATTATCCAAGTACACAAAATGAAAGTCCAAATACATAAACATCCATTTCTATTACAAAAATATTACAGAAATAAAAGTACAAATATAAGCACATCAATTTCATTCTATATCAAAATCCCAAGCTATATCTTCATCTCCTTGATCAGCAGGTGGATTGGGTTGATACTGAGTATACAAGGGGCACTCAGGAAAAGTAACATCAGGCTCTACTCTGTAGTGTCGGGCCTGAGCTTCATAATACGCTAACTCAAAATTTGAATGCCTCTGCAGGTACTCACTATCATAATCGTGTCGACATTCTAAACCTCCAATCCTTTCATTTATCAATTCTATGCTCTTCTGCTGCAAGGTCAACTCATTCATCAAATCAGAGAGGGTAGGGGAACTAGAAGGTGGAAGGTCATAACTTGTAGAGGAGACATCTCTACTAGTAGAAGGTTCTTGACTTCTACTCTCAGTTCTCCATTTCTCATGGGATTTCATAAGTCTTCAAATTAGCTTTACTGATGGGTTTCATAGGATAAACCCATTCTTCATCTCCAAATTCTACTCCAGAAAGTTTGTAAATTGTATAAATAAGTCAAGGATGTCCTAGACCTCCACTAGTCTCACTCCTTGTCGTAGTCAATATATTCTTAAGAATTAGTCTCCCCACATTTATAGTTATATTATTCTAAATA
>NW_018165371.1:737841-738084 GCF_001263595.1 Phalaenopsis equestris
GGTAACAGAGTAGAGGAAATGAAATAGTGCCACGCCTTAGAGGTGGCATTCAGCATGGAAGAAGAAAAATTTACCCGTTCTCGCTGCTTTATCTTCCATGTTCCATTGTACTAAAGGATTCATAATGGCGGCTGTAAGAGTCTAAAACTTCATAAAAAGTGTTCATGCGGGCGGCAGTAAACTCAACAGGGAATCCACACACTTGAACGATTCTGTCATCAGAATAAATCACATTGGCGTAGA
>NW_018165371.1:738112-738462 GCF_001263595.1 Phalaenopsis equestris
TTGGTGGTGTAACAAAAGTTTTCCCACCTCCGCTCGACAATAACTCGTTCGATTTCTCCTCCCGAACTTTCAAAAACTCGATCTTGTATGCACTTCTTTCCTTTAAATATGAATGTTAATTTTGTTTGAGCCATCGCATTGACAAAGTGAGACTCGTCGAACTCAACTCTTCTCTTTTGACGTGGAGCCATTTCAATCTAATAAAATTATAGAAAAATTCAAAAAATTACTTCAAATATGCAAATCATGGCTTCCAATAGTAATTCTAAGAGTTCAACATTAAGATCCATGAATTTCTTCCCAAATTTTCTTCACATTCTCAAATTTTTTGGATCTCCTCAATATGGAAG
>NW_018165371.1:738503-738803 GCF_001263595.1 Phalaenopsis equestris
TATTTTTAGCTTGGAGTGAAGCTCTTACCTAAAGATGATCAAATCCGGTGTCAAAAAGCCTTGAAATTGCCTCCCAATCCAAGATCTTTCAAGCCCTAGGTCGAAAATGGCATTTTTAGAAGGAAGGGGATGATGAATAGTGGCAGTTGACTGGTCAAAATCGCGGTGAAAGGTGTTTTTCATGAGCTCGCCGTCGGCGGGGTCGATGGCGTTGTCAGCGCGCTTAATTGAAATTAAAATCCTAAGTCTCGGGAAAATCTTGCCTTCGGCGGCGTCGAGGGCGTCGTCGGCGGGCTCTAT
>NW_018165371.1:738903-739169 GCF_001263595.1 Phalaenopsis equestris
TTTCCATAATATCCAACATCTCAAATCTTTTCTGAGCATGATTTAATTTTTCATTTCCTAATTCATCCAAAATAATTTCGTCATTCTTTTCAGATTGTTCCTTCTCTAATAAATGTTCTTCTTCAAAATGCTTTTTATCTTCAAAATGTTCTTTAAAATGTTCGTTCAGTAGATGTTCAATAATTTCCATGCGAAAACATTCATTATCTCTTTCAACAGCAGGGTATTTCATAGATTTCACAATGTTAAAAGTCACTTCTTGATCA
>NW_018165371.1:739706-741431 GCF_001263595.1 Phalaenopsis equestris
GGTTACTAAGTGTAGTAGCGATATGCCCTAATTGGTTTTCAATATTCTTAATAGCAGTTCCTTGATGTTGTAATTGATTTCCTTGAATCTGTAATTGATTTCCTTGATTTTGTAATTGTTGACCCATGTTTAATATCAGCTCTTCCATAGACAACTTCTTCTCCTTAAAAGAAAGTCTATAGTTAACATTTCTTTGGTTGGATGAATTTCCTAATGGGTTCACTGAGTTGTTTGCCCATTGTTGATTTGTAGAATAATTGTTATTCCAATTAAAATTTGGATGATTCTTCCAACCTGGGTTATAATAGTTTGAATAAGGATTATTGGGTCTATTGCGAAGGTTGAACATCCACAAATTTCCCAGATGAATTATCTTCCATCATAGTAGGTGTTGGAGAATAATTCGTTCCATAATGATCTAATTTCTTTGATATTGGAGCAATCTGCGAAGCTAACACAGATATTGCATCAGAATTTTGGATATTAACTACTCTTTTGGGATTTACCCTTTCAGAGGGCCATTGAAAATTTTTGGTAGCCATCTCTTCTATTAATGATTAAGCCTCATCAAAAGGTTTTGACATTAAAGAACCACCAGCCGCAACATCTATAATCTATCTAAGCAATCCCACTAATCCAATATAAAAAGTTTGAATTATCAACCAATCTGGTAACGAATGATGAGGGCACTTCCTAAGAAGATCTTTAAATCTCTCCCAAGCTTCATATATTGACTCTCCATCAATCTAACAAAACGATCTTATGTCATTTCTAAGTTTAGCAGTTTTGGATGGAGGGAAATATTTAGATATAAGTTTTTGTGAAAGTTCTCCTCATATTCTAATAGATCCTGGTGCTAACAAATTTAACCACATCTTAGCCTTATCCCTAAATGAAAAAGAAAAAAGTCTAAGTCTAATAGTATCGTTTGAAACTTTGTCATATTTAAAGGTAGCACAAAGTTCTAAAAAACTAGTGAGGTGTAAATTAGGATCTTCATTTGGTGTACCTCCAAATTGATTGTTTTGTACCATTTGGATAATAGCAGGTTTAAGCTCAAATGAATTAGCAGCTACATCAGGATTTAGGATACATACGTGAATTTCATCTGCTGTAGGATTTACATAATCTTGTAGAGGTCTAGCTTGGTGTTCTTTTTCTATTCCTTGATTGTTCACGTTGTTTTCCATTGTATCAGAACTTTTAGGTTCTCTTCTTAGTCTTCTAATTTTTCTAACAGTGCGTTCTAATTCTGAATCGTAGGCTATAAGATTTTCAGGTCCAAATTTACGCATACAATTGAAATCAGTACACAGAAAGACAGTTAACTAAATATGAAAATAAGTTGTAATTTTACTAAAAATTTTCTAAGAGTACTAATTTGTCCATTACTCTAATTATGATTAACACTCACTCCCCGACAACAGTGCCAAAAGCTTGACAGTGACTTTATATATGCAATAAAATATAAGATAAATATGGACGTATTAAACATTCAATAATTGTAAAGTCACACTTATCAACGCAAGTATATATATTGCTCAAGTAATATAGGGCTCTAATAGAGTCCTAGATATCGATCCCACAGGGAGTAATTTAGAATTACGGACACTAAGATTTTAGAAAATCAATACTTAATCACAACAATATAATCCAAATTGCTTATCTGTCACTAATAAGCAATTGAAATAAATATGTAATTTTAATAACTATTAAATAACTAAA
>NW_018165371.1:741964-742348 GCF_001263595.1 Phalaenopsis equestris
GAATTCATAAATAAAATCAAAGTCATACAAACTACAACAAGTAAATAACTTATCTCTAAATTCTCCCTAAGAACACTCCTCAAAGTTCCTCTGAATCTCTTCCTTTCTTTACAGCGCACAAAATTCCTCTTCGAAGTAGCAAGGAGGAAGAAATCTCTCACTTTCCCTCCACTCTTATAATTTCTCGAAGAAATCCTCACAATTGTTACACACTAATGGAACCTCTCTAACCTACAGGGCCTCTAAAATCTCACAACCTCCTCTCTCCCTTCTTAATTTTCGGCAAAAATATTCTTTTAAAGTTGTGGATGAGCTTTCCCAAGAGTTGCCTAAGCATCCCTTCAAAATTTGGCCTAAAATTTGGCCTTATCCAAAGCTTCAGTA
>NW_018165371.1:742400-745363 GCF_001263595.1 Phalaenopsis equestris
GGCTTCTGAAGAATTTGGTCCGGTAGTCTCGGGAAAAACTCGCCGTCGGCGTGGTCGAGGGCGCCGTCGGCGGCCTAGTTCAAATCTTCACATTTTGGTCCTTTTCACACCAAATTTGCTCTTTTTTGTATCTTTTTGCTCCAATGACCCTAATTCATCATTCCTGCAACAAAACATCAAAAATACCTTTCTTTAAAGTGTAATATCATTAAAAATAGTATAAAATAGGTATGAAAATCTCAACATATTTTCCTTTGGTCACATACGAAGCCTACGAAATAACTGAATCATCCTAACAGAGAATCCTAACATGTCAAAGCACATTTGAGCAATAAGAGAAGAGGACAAATCGTTGTATCTCAAATGGGCGGCAGCTCATCGGTAATCGGGTCATTGAGATGATACTCACAAAGGTAAAATGAGCGATAGGGCTAAAAGTGGGTAGTCAAAGAAAAGGAGGAGTAATCCTTAGCTTGTAGAGGTAACTAGTTTGGGGTACCATGGACCCGTCATCCCATGCTAGTACGACTCTAGGTCTACCTGGTCGTGATGGTAGTTGACCCAACATATCCAGAGATCCCTGGTAAGCAATTCGTGAATTGCATCATTTGTGGGAACCCTTTATAGCTCTATGATCGAAGGAATAAAACTCTATCTTATAACTATTAGGTGGAGCTCCAAAAGATATGACTTATACCCACTGAAATGACAAGGATGTTGCTAGAAAGGAAGAGAAAAGAGGTTTTGATATAAAGATGGAAACACTCAACAATAGGACTTACTCTCTGGCTAAGCCAGAGAAGCCACTAGCACATAAGCGCACTCGACAACCACCTAAGTATAAATCTACATTGGGTCAGTTAGGTTTGAGAAGTACAGAGCTTCTTCTCGAAGCATGCATATGTTGCAGTTACTTATTCAAATCCTAATGTGGAGGCCCTGTCAGTATAACTTGTGATAGATCCATGTTATGCAATCCGTTTTAAATTTGACCCGAAGGCCATGCAAGAAAATAGATGATAAATTTTGAATCTCTTAATCCTAAATTTTAATATAACTTGAAATTTTATTAGGATTTGATAGAAAAATATTTATATTTTTTGGTCCTAGAGTGCTTAAGTGATAACATTGGATTCCCAAACAAAAGCAAAATCCAAAAATGGCGAAGTCAATCCAAACATTGAAGCATGAAAGAAAAATAGGAAAACAAGCCAAAATAAAATAATAAAAGACAGTGTTACTAGGTCGGTGACATATCTCAAAAAAGAAAAATGATGTCAGACACTGCATAAGCACATGTCTGGTCCTAATTTTATACATAAATAGATTTAGAATTAAGGTTCGAGTCCTGAACAAACAACTCCAGGTCCTTGTCATCCGTCTAGTGCCTCAAAACCCGTGTACGTACTTTATTTCTAATACAAGACTCTCTTAAGAACTCTAAAAGTACATAGGAAAAATTTAAAAAAAGGACTCAAACTGAATGAAAACAATGTTAGCAGGAAAGTCAATAAATATGCAACACATATGAGCTGTGTTTTTTTATTGAGGGAGCTAAATAGCACTTGGAAGCAAAGAGTTAGCAGAAATTATCAAATGCTCTCCCTTTAATGGTACTCGTGTGTGTGCATATGTATAGTTATGGCTCCTTGTAAAATAACGACCTAATATACTTTCATGCATATCAAAATAATAAACATGCAAGTATGCTAAAAGCACAAAATGGTGGTGCCTGACTAAGACAACCAAACCAACAGAAAACTATAGCCAAGACATCAAAAAAGTCTACATAACATCCTAAATTCTAGCATAACACACAAGCTAATAAGAATGTATCCTAACCAGCATCTAAGTGCTCAGGGTAAGTCTCTGGATATGTATCCTAAAGATCCAAGGGTTCTAAAGGGTGTCACCCAGGATGAATTTTTAAAAGGTCTAACCTTACGTATGGCCTAGCTTGTTACATGCATAATTTTATAATTATGGCAGATGTAATAAGTAGAAAAAAATATTTTTGTACTTTTAAAATATGGGTCATTAAAGGCAGGCCCATAACATGCAAAGTGACACAAGTTAGATCTCTTGGATTCTTAGCACAATCATACTTGTGTCAGTCTGGATGCTTTAACTTACTTTAGTCGTCGGGATTGACCCAACAAGCAATGTTTAATAAGGCATCGCAACCGACATGGGTCACTCACTTATCGAGCCTAGTTCATTATCCATGCATGCATACAACTACAAATGCAAATAATCATATGATAAAAGTTGTGAGAAGTGTGTCATGGAGGGAGTGACTCAGGAGCGGGTGTGTTATGGAGTTAGCGGTCAAAAGGAATGAGTGTATCTTAGAGGCAATTGACCGAATTTTTTGTAAATCAACAATTACAAGAATTTGATGACGCTACTAGAAGATTTAAATTCTAGCAACGATGCAAAAAACTTGACTGCGACTTTATACATATATGTTTGATTTAATAAAGATGTATAGATGTAATATTCAATAATGTTAAAGCCGAAATTGTCAACGCAAGTATATGTATCGCTCAAGTAATATAGGGCTCTAATGGAGTCCTAGATATCGATCTCACAGGGAGAAATAGAATACTACGGACTAAGATTTAATAAAAAGTAATACTTCAACTACAACGACGTTCAAGTTGCTTATCTGTCACTAATAGGCAATTGAAATAAATAGATAATTTGGATAATAACTAATTATAGAAAATAACGTTTAATTGTGATATTCAATATATAAGAAAGCATCCTTCTTCTTGCCAAGAAATTATAGTGAATGGATAAAATGAATTAGTTCAATTTGTATTGTGCCAAATATGAGCATACCTATTCTTTACCCTTTGGTCCAGGCATAAAGAACATTGACTAATCCTATGCTTGGTTACTAATTCTGCGGCTAGGCTGGGAGGACACCGGCTCTCACTTCGAAGCTCCCATGTTCCCCT
>NW_018165371.1:745396-746071 GCF_001263595.1 Phalaenopsis equestris
CAACTTTCAAGGACTTTGACCTCCCTGAATCTTGGATGTAATCTTCACTTTAGTTGTAAAACTCAACATATTTTAACAAATCAATTGGCCAGATTGAAAGTAAATTAAGATTGAAGTGAAAAGATCATCACGATTTCTTAAATATTTTCATGATTTCACCAATTCAAATCACCATTTCACAAATCTCAAGACAAGGAGAAAGACAGAGAAAACTAC
The DNA here is from genome assembly GCF_001263595.1 of Phalaenopsis equestris. Classification (NCBI taxonomy): domain Eukaryota; kingdom Viridiplantae; phylum Streptophyta; class Magnoliopsida; order Asparagales; family Orchidaceae; genus Phalaenopsis; species Phalaenopsis equestris. The sequence continues at coordinate 745,613 of NW_018165371.1, forward strand.
TCAAAACTCATGGTGGAAAGCACAACACAATTTGGAATTAATATATAAAATCAAAGCCATACAAACTATAACAAGTAAATAACTTATCTCTAAATTTCTCCTCAAGAACACTCCTCGAAGTTCCTCTGAATCTCTTCCTTTCTTTACAGCACACAGAATTCCTCTTCGAAGTAGTAAGGAAGAAGAAATCTCTCACTTTCCCTCCACTCTTACAATCTCTCAAAGAATTCCTCACAATATTTACACACTATTGGAACCTTTCTAACCTTCTGGGACTCCAAAAGTCTCCAAAAGTCTCCAAAAGTCTCCTCAAATTTTGGCGAAAATGTTCTCTTTAAAGATGTGGATGAGTTTTCCCAAGAGTTGCTTATGCACTCCTCCCAAATCCGGCCTTTTCCATTGTACAAGTTCACATAACCATTGATCCCACCGTCGGCGGCCTCGATGGCGCCGTCGGCG
>NW_018165371.1:746157-749032 GCF_001263595.1 Phalaenopsis equestris
CGGCGCCCTAGTGCAATTCTCCACATTTTGGTCCTTTTTGCTCCAAATTCGCTCCTTTTTGCATTTTTTTGCTCCATTGACCCTAATTCATCATTCCTGCAACAAAACATAAAAAATATATTTCTTTAAAGTGAAATATCATTAAAAATAGTATAAAAGAGGTATGAAAATCTCAACATATTTTCCTTTGGTCAGCAGTGACCCAGAGAATGGACGTGTCATGAAGGTAGCAGCCTGAAGAATGGTTGTGTCGTGGAGGTAGTGGCCCGAAAGAGTAGGTGTGTTGTGGAGGCAGCGGCCCAAAGGATGGTTGTGTTATGGAAGCAGTGACCCGAAAGAGTGGGCATGTCGTGGAGGCAGCAGGTTGAAAGATGGGTGTGTCTTGAAAGCAGTAACCTAAAGAATGGGGGAGTCGTTGAAGCAGCGACCTGATGGAATGAGTGTGTCGTGGATGCAGTAACCCAAATAAATAGGCACACCATGGAGGCAGTGGCCCAAAGAATGGGTGTTTCGTGAAGGCATTGACTCAAAAGGGTGAACATGTCATAGAGGCAGCGACTCGAAAAATGAGTGTGCGTAGAAGCAATGACTTAAAAAGGGTGGACGTATCATGGAGGAAGCGACCCAAATAAATGAGTATGTTATGGAGGCAATGACCAGAAAAGGGTGGGCGTGCCGAGGAGGCAGCCCGAAAGAATGAATGTACCGCTAGTGGCATTGAATCAGGGAAATGATGACTTTCACTAGAGAGAATCAAACAGGTGGGGTGAGTATACGAACGAGCACTCAAAATGCAACATAAGCATATGATAATGACAATGCAAAATATCATGTGGTCAGATTAAAGTGCTCGGCTAACTGGGTCGGGGTGGTCAGTTGGACCAAAATGGTCAGTAGACCGGGCTAGGGCTATCGGTCGGAGTAAAGTAATCCTCAACTGATTCGGGGAGATCAGTAGAACCAAAGTGTAATATCGATAGGGCCAGAGCTGCTGTCGAGGTAAAGTGTATTGCTGACCGGGTTGGGACAATCGGTCGAGGCAAACTACAATATGCAACATATAAATCACACGTAATTGGCCAATCAATAAACATATAGCTGGGCCATCTAGTATCGGTCAGCAAATTTTCTTAGCTTGGGCGACCAAACCCACAAGAACACCACATACAAGACATACATGTAACTGACCAATCAAGAGGCATACGACCGAACCGACTGGTATTATTCAGCCAATTGAATCATTTGGTGATGGACGATTCATTGAGCCAGACGATGTTGGGTGGCCAGTCATACCTGCCACGTGTGGGCGACCAAACCCATGAGCATATAGATTTGCAATGTGATATACAAGATGTAATCAATAGCGAGTCAAACTCAACTAACATTCTCACATAGACAGCTAGGGTTTTACTTTTGGATGTGCGACATAGTTGCCTCTGGCTTTATTAGGGAATGTGGAGAATATCATCCTCTGATTTCTCGTAGGAGAAATCCTTTACCGTTTTTAGGATATACTAGCTACAAAGATTTTTTCATCTTACAACTCCTCCATGATCTTGTAGAATGGGTTAGCTATGAAGCTTTTCCCATTTTTCAGTATTCAACTAATCCAACCTCTCCAAGGAAGCTTGAAGCACCAAAGCCATGAGAAAAAAGGATTCCAACCCACTAGGATTTAGATCTAGGGTTTATAATGGGAAGTCACTCGGATTCGCAAAGGATTTTGCCACGAATGAGCTTCTTAACCTAGAGCTTCCTCTAGGAAATGAACAACCCAAACCCAACATTTCTACAAACATCCTAGCTTGGCTGAGAAAGAAAATACAAAGGCCTTTAGAGAAGTTCACCGCTGCGGTTGGTTGATTGACGTCTCAAGCCTATGTCACGGATGAAGCTCTCCTAACTGTAGGAGAGAAGCCCACACAAGTCCTTCCCCAAAGTAATGAGGAAGCTCTTCTCTAAGAAGAGAATCCAATGACAATCTGATGATGCTCTGATGATCCTTTCCCAAGCTAGATTAAAGCTCTTCTTTAGCGTAGTAGAAGGGACACCTTGCTCCTTATTAGCCTAGCTCCTCCTCAAGAAGGCTCCTCACACACTCAAGTGAAGTGAAGGAAGAAGGAGGTGGGGGAGAAAAGAGGTGGAAGAAGCAGAAGAAGCTTGAAGATGAATAACTACCTTAGCTCTTTTCCTTGAGGAAGATGAAGAGTCTCCAAAGGAAAGAAGAATAATTTCTCAGCTCTTGGAGGAGGCCAAAAGTGCTGAAGTGAGGAGATGATGGGGGTGAAAAATGAGCCCTAACCAAAAATATCAAATCCAAACGCCCCCACACCCCCTCCCTATTTTGCCTAAAATGGTTTGCCATCTCTTTTAAGACCCCTTCAAAAAAGGTTTAATCATCCCTCAATCTTCCCCTAAGCAAATCTTCGCAAAACCAATATATCTCTACCATTTTAGCTACCTAGGGAAGATTTTTTTGGCTTGCAATGATGAAAATCACAGGAGTAATTTGGGTCCTGGAAGTGGCCTAGGCACCGCGACCTGGAGATCAAGAATTTTGAAAATTGGTACATACATTATTAAACTCTCATATACAAAAAAAAAACAATCATTTACATAATAATATAAAATATGTTTAAATTTTTTGTGTATTTTAAGACAGAAATATACCTATAAATACAAATGCAAACATATGAGTACATCATTTTTCATTGATTTATTAATGCTTAAGTTGGAAAATGGGAAAGAGAGTCATTTCAATTATCTTTATGCGTCTTGTAATGTGCCAAACACAATGACAAGTTGGATACTTTATCATAAATATATAAAAAATATATGAATTAAAGAGAACATTTTGGCCGAAAATTAAGAGAGG
>NW_018165371.1:749649-759629 GCF_001263595.1 Phalaenopsis equestris
GTAACCAAGCATAGGATTAGTCAATGTTCTTTATGCCTGGACCAAAGGGTAAAAAATAGGCATGCTCCTATTTGGCACAATATAAATTGAACTAATTCATTTTATCCATTCACTATAATTTCTTGGCAAGGAGAATGATGCTTTCTTGTATATTGAATGTCACAATTAAACATTATTCCCTATAATTAGTTGTCATTCAAATTATCTACTTATTTCAATTGTCTATTAGTGACAGATAAGTAACTTGAACGTCGTTGTAGTTGATGTATTACTTTTTATTAAATCTTAGTCCGTAGTATTCTATTTCTCCCTATGGGATCGATATCTAGGACTCCATTAGAGCCTTATATTACTGGAGCGATATGTATACTTGCATTGATAAATTCGACTTTAACATTATTGAATATTATATTTATACATCTTAATCAAATTAGACACATATATATATAAAGTCGCAGTCAAGTTTTTGGCATCGTTGCTGGAATTTAAATCTCTAGTAGCGTTATCAATTTCTTGTAATTGTTGACTTACAAAAAAGGTCGGTCACTAATCCATCTTGATTCAAGTATTTTTTATATGGTGTTGGATTGAGCTCTTATTAGATCAAGTTGGATTATTTGAGGTTACAATTTTCAATATGTATAATAAACATATTAGTTCGAGTTGACTATTCTCATATTTGTACTTGAATCACTCCCAAGTAATAGAGTATCAGGAAGGAGAGAGAACAAGGGAAGAGAATTGAGCAGGTTGTGTAAGATTAGGGGGAATATTTAATTGCTCCAGGGAGCAGAAAATTAAAATATGGTTTACATTTAATACCATCAATCTATAGGGGTTGGTGATGCCACGATGTTGTGAAGCAACCGTCATCCATACAAGTGTACATATCACTCAAATAATATACAGATTCTAGTCCGTGAATGGATCAGTAGGAAACTTTTAAATTTTCAAAGCGGATGATGTTCTAGTTTACTAGTTCTAAATTTACCTCAAGAAGTCATAAAACCTGATGGGCATATAGCTCGCATCTATTGCCCGATACAATTTTCTTATAAAAGTAAATTATGACATAGTCAAGTTGGTATTAAGAGTAAATGCTCACTTTATGGCGGGCTTTAGAATGGTCTTACAGTAATAAATGCATGAAGATATCTTCAGCTAACCCAAATTGATTTTGGGTCTAGGCCAACATATATACTTCATAAAACATATTTCCCAAGCTCTGGGTCTAGATAACTCCAAGTTTTGAGCTTATATAACTCCACCGAGATAAGTGTATCCCCAGGTTTTTTGAATATTTAAACTCATTGGGGAAATAATTATAGTTTTTGTTAATATTAACTTAGTCTACAAAGGCTAAATTGGAGCATCAAGGGTGAGAGAGCTCCCCTCATTGCTTGCCCTTAGAAAGATAAAATGATCCATTAGAGATAGTTTTGAATTTTGTTAATCCAAATTCTATCTTAATAGACCAAAATGTAATCAAACCATCACGTGCTAACATATCTATTTTAACATCTGTATAACCAGTCCATGCATCTTGAGAACGGGGATGGTAATGCGTAGGCGCCAAAAGCAGTGTGCTAAGCTCATGACACATAATTTTAAGAATGACTTAAATTTAATAGATATTCCTAATAAAAGTTCAAATTCATGAAAATTGAAATGTGAGGAATGATCACTTTGGGAGTGCCAAAAATTAAAGTCGATGAAAAATCCATTTGTCATTATGAAAGGTGTTTCTCCCTAGGAATGAATTTTGTGTTTTAGTAATTTGGGCACAAATCTAAGGATCAACCAAAAATATCAAAAAGGAATGAGGACTTCTCATAAAATGACTTCACAAATAAATATATACGGCTCGCGCAGGGGTGTTCTCATAGACAGTATTCGATCAATGGATAATGATCATCGATTGCATATCTGATTGCTTACAAGGGAATTCTTTTTGATATCCCAGAACCAGACGAAAGGCTAAACAAGGGATTTCAAGCTCTATCTCCTCTTCATGGCTAGCAGATCAATCAAAAAAAAAAAAAAAAACAAAAATATCTTATAACTCAGTCCTTACTAAAATCAACTGAACTAAGACATGCTCAATTTTGGTAGTCCTCCAAATCCAACCATAATTAGCCAAATCAAGAAAGGAGAGAAAATTTTTCCTTTTGGGAGTCCCATAAACAAAGGTATGACTCACACCAGGGAATTCTTAAGAATTAAATCTAGTTGAAAGTGTTGACCTCATTTTTAATGAGATATAGTTTCTTTTCTTTAGAAGCTTCAGATCTATCCATAAGACTTTCTTTTTGACTATCATAAAAGATTAGTGATGGAACCCTCCTACATAGAAATTTTCAACAATTTTTAACTCTTCTTGTGAAGTCTCACATGGGTTGTCCTAAGCCTTCATTTCTCACTTAAGATGGTTCAGATCAGCATGTGAAGGCCCAAGGATGACTTTCAATAGGATCAAGGAGGCCTTAAGACAACCCTAGGTGGTTTGGTCTTGGTCATTCACACACATAAGCTCATCACAACCTTACACACTTCAAAACCTAAAATCACACAACACTTAACCTACCTCATCCTATCTTTTGGAAACTCGTGTGGTGGTCTCAAGCCCTTAGCTTTCGGCTAAGAGGCCAGGACCAACATATGGAGTATAAAAAATGAGCTCTCTCATAGGTCCTATAGCCTCGGGCGGGGGGTGCCCAACTAATTATAATTTCATCAAAACACCCGACCTTAGCCTTCTACCTCTGATTCCTCCTAAATTTACCAAAAAGCCTCCGAAACCCTAAAATCTCCAAAATTGCTCAGACTCCCATTTCTTCACCAAAAATCACATTTAACCACTTAAAATTATCTCAATTACCCAAATATCCCAAAATTCTAAAAAATATTAAAATACCCCTACACCACCCAAAATTACCAAAATGCCTCTAATTTAAAAAAAAAATCCCAAAATATCCAATTTCACTCCAAACATCCTCAAAACCAATCCTAAGCACCCAATGCCATCAACTGCACCCAAATCCACCAAAATTGGCCAAAATTCTCAAATTTCCCTAAATTCCAAAGTATCCAATTCACCCCCGATCTCCACCAAATTCATTTCAAGCTCACCCAATTTCAAATCCAAACTAAACATCATCATATCCAAGGCCTAATTTGAAACAAATGCAAGCCCAATTCCATCCAATTTCAAACCCAAATCTATGCCCAAGTCAACTACCCCAAATTGAACCCAACTTCAAATTCCATTAAATTGAGCCAAGTAATCATTTCAATTCCATAAAATTTGTTTTATAAATCCCTCAAAATATTTTGCCAGGCCAATTTAAACCATCAATTGGTCTAGATCCAAGCACAAAATCCAAGATTAAGCCCAAACCCCAATTTTAAGTCTAATCCCAGATCCACCTTAAATCATTTAATTTAATTAAACCTTAATCACCTCAGCTTTGCCCTAAGCTTATGAACTGTCCACATCAATCCTATCAAATCCCACTTTTGTGGCATGGACCAAGGGTCCCTTGATTTATGGAAACTCCTCTCCTAAATTTGGTTAACTCTCTAACCCATGCAACCAGCCTTCCCAAGCCCCAAGTTAATCATCATTAAACCTCCCTGACCTCCCTGAGCCAGCTAACCACCTCCCCTGGCCTGGTCGGCCACCTTAGTGGCCAAAAAACCCAAAACCAAAAAGGCTCCCTCATGATTTAAACCCAAATTCTACCCATCGCTTGTGGCAATCTTCAATTGGTCAATTACGATGCCGGCCCTAGCACCAGCAATGGTTGTCTGAGGCCTCCTCCTTGGCCTCAATTATAAATGGCCCAACCATAGCAAAAATTGGGGATCATCCAAATCCTTGTGGAAACTCTTCCCAATTGCTTCCAAAGCCTCTCCCAACACTCATAAGCTCATTCCAATCCTTGCTAACCCATCTCTCTCACTGCCCAGCCCTAACTTTGACCTCAAAATCCAGAGCATTTCACGGTCATACCACCAAGTCCATCAAAGCTCCAAATTGACTTCCTCTTAAGCTTCACTAGAGCTTAAGAACACTTCCTCATTCAAAAGCTCCCTCTTCTAAACACTCTTACATAGTCCTAGATCAAGGTCGAGCCGCCATCTGATCAAAGTCATACATAGACCACATCTCAGCTCAAAAAACACTTTGAGGAGCTTAGTGGACATAAGGTGATCGTCTCTAACCAACCCAATCATGGCCTCACCATTTGGCATAGGTATCAATAACTTGAGTTGGAGACGATCGCCGTGAGCCCCCAAGCTCCTCAAATTGTTGTTTTGAGGTGAGGTGTGGCCGTTGTAAAACAACCCATTTATCGAGTTTTGAATAATGTTTGACTACTCATTAGTTGCTGCTTTTGAATCTTTTGCCCCCTAGCGAGGGCATTTTTCATGCGAGCTTATAAAACAACACATTTATCGAGCCTTAAAGAGACCAACTTCTTGATCAAGTTGAAGAACTCTAGTAAGGTGAGGGGGTGCTGAGGAGGCATTATTTTCAACAAAAATTGCCCCCTATTTAGGAGGGGTTATCAAGGCATTTCTTTCTGAACAAAATGTGGGATGACTACCTTTCCACAGTCGTTCCTACGACGTTAACGTGAACGATCTTTCGAGACTACAGTGAAGGTTGCCCCCAACATGGAAGAAGTTATGAAAAACTTTGTGTCAGAATAAGATGTGAGAACACAACCAAGCTACAATCATGCCCGGAACGTTAACGTAAATGACCTTTAGAGACTGTAGTAAAGGTTGCCCCCCACATTTAAGAATGTTTGAGAGATGATCCTTAAGATGTAAAGAATGTTTCGTTGCGAGTTGGATGATGTACATCATTGGGAAATGAAGTAGGAGCTCGTTGTATTAGAGTTGAAGACAATACCAAACGGAACTTCGCTTCCCACAAAAGGTGTCAAAATGATGTGGTGCTAGAAAATTCGCGACGGTAGAGTAATGTATTATCGTCTTAACATTGTACGAGAATTCAACACACACTCAAATAAAAAAAACAACAACTAATGACATCAAAAGTTTTTATGTAGAAAACCATTATAGGGAAAAAATTATGAGGCTTGGCCCAGTTGTAAAAATCCACTATAAATTGATAATTGCAATGACCTGTTTTCTTACAGGGCGGGAAAGGGTTACAAAATCTTCTGATTTACAATATCGACGTAAGAATGAATTTTTTGAAAAGAATGTGTGGCGGGCGATAGTGATCGGTGACAATCAACAGGTGGTGGTCGACAGCGGTTGGCGGTTGTTGACAACGGCAGACGGTGCTCGAAGGTGGTCAATAGTGTTTAACGGTGATTGGCGGTGGTCGACGATGGCAGAAATGCTTGACTTCAGCTTCTTCTCAAAGCTTCAAGTTCTCTCTCAAGTTTCAAGCTCTCTTCTTTCTTATGAGAAGGGTGGGGGTTGTATTTATGGTATTATGGGTGCAATTAAAGCAGAAATATGAATCAATTTGATTGAATGGTCCAGAGAGCTTCCTTCAATCATACAACATTTGATGAACTTTTGAGTACCTTAACGATGTTGATATTGAGCAATCTTGGGCTCACATGATTCACCTTATCGAGACGCTCGATTCAATTATAGACTTGTTAGATTCGACATTCGTTTGACCATCTAAATATTTCTGAAAACTTTCAAGTATGGTTTAATGACTTGATCTGAGCTTGATTTGATTGAATTGGACTAATTTTGATATAATTTGGTTGTATCATCGAGCCAGTCAGTTTGACTATAAATTTGTTGAAATCGGAGCTCTGGGCGACTCTTAATTGAATCTTGAATGTTTATTTCTTAAAAAATCTTCTAAAAATCCGTGTCATATTTCGAGATTCATGATGAATGTTAGAAATTTATTAATGGGGTACGAAGAACAATACAAAATAACTTGCAAAAATAACACTTCCACATGGCAATAACTAGCTATACATTTAGCTGATCTTATTTATAATCATTACTATATTCGTGGGACCTGATGTAGCTAATGGTTGCACGACTATTGCTCACTTTTATAATGCTTAAGGAAATCTTTAGCCAAAATGAATACTTGGATGTGCACGAGAGCCGCAAGGTGAAGTTATGGATATTTTTAAACAAGTTGTGTTTTAACAAACATTTTTTGGGGATTCAAAACATTTAAAAGGATACTATTTCACATTTACATAAATTGGTTCCATCACTTTCGATTCATGGGTTAAATGGTTTGCCCACAAACATTTATGGGTTGATCTTAGTTTCCCCCAAATCTAACTTCTTAATAGTGTTAAACTAGTTTGAGGATCGCTTCAATTGCCCAATTCGATCTAGCTTTCATAACAAAGATGTTAAGTTTTTTCATCCATCTTCCATTAAATCAAATTTAGGTGAAGTATTTAACATATTAAACTATGGCTCCATTTGGGGCAAGCTTATTAAAAAGTTGCTATGAAGTTGTTCAAGAATAATCTGATATTGCAAAAAGCAGTGGTGACTATTACAATTTTTTTTTAAAAAAAAAAGTTAAATTGCAGCTAGAAAGATCCCACCACATCTAATCAGGAGTAGTGAGAAAACTCTGGTTTCAGCAACTAATTTTTGAAATAGTTGCCAAAATACAGTTTATCCAAATACCAAAACAGTGGTGACCACTGTGCCAAACGAAGCCTATTTACCTCAATCATTAAATTATAAATTATAAAATATGAAAGAAAAGGCCACTTTTTTTTTTGCATTTATAAATACAACATGTCAAAATTTTTACAATTAATTATTACTTTAATTAACAACTAATGATGATGAGAATTACACCTATTTATAGCTATTTAAGGAAATAATAATATCTTTTAAATCAATCCAAATTAATAAACACAATTGCTTCAGAAAATAAACTTTAAGGTTTTGTTTATTAATCATTCCTCCAAAATAGTTTAATTCAAGTTTTAAAACGGTCAAACAATTCAACTATGAATGAAAATTTTAACATAAGAGGAATCTAATACTTAGGTTAATATGATATGTATCAAAATATTAGTCGAAATAATGGATCCTAATCACATATAATGTAACTAAAAAAGCCTTTCTTTATGTGTGTATATCATGGTTGTGAAATCCCATCAAAATACACAATTTAAGTGGCGAACCCTGAATTAATCCTTAAATCAAATTTTCAATTAAGAAAATGAATTTATGGGTAACCGAGATCAGCCCTTTAAAAGCTATTATCGCACATCTCAACCTTTAAATTAGAAGAAGTTGAACTAGTTTGATTATAAATTGAGAAATTTACATGCATACCACACAATTATTATGTATTTAATTATCTGACACAAATATTTTGATACTTTACATTTATAGCACCTTTGAATTAAAAATTCATGCAAAAAATGTGCATTTAATTTCTTAAAAGGTAATAATAGTGACATTTCTGTCGTGTTGTCAATCTTCGAGCGTTATATATGTAAATATGAAAATTTAGTTGTTTAATATGTAAATACATGAGTTGTGCGGTATGTATGCAATGCCTTAATGAATATATACATGGTATTAGAATGTATTAGTTTTTAGACTAACTTCATGCATGCATACATATATACATATATACAACGAAACTTTATTTCATCTCAACAAACATCAACCCACTTACTCTGCACAACAACAAACTCACGACTCCACCATAATCCCACAATGAGAAACAACCCTCTCTCCCTTCTCTTCAAATCTCATTCCCCTTGTAATCTCTCTGTAACTTTCTGTAACCTACTTGTACCCTAAAATAAGTTTCGCGCTTCTGTTATTATATATTAAAAGGTTACACGTAGGTTACAGAAGGTTACAGGGAGGTTACAAGGGCTTATACCGCGGATGTAACCCCCTTGTACTCTCGATATAACCCAATATCGCACGCAGCGCTGCGTACGTCTATCGCACGCAAATGTTTTCGTTTGTTTGGGTCTTTTTTATTTTTATCATTCTTTTACTTTTATTTTGTTCTATTTATAATTTAATTTGAAACGTGATATTTTTGATAAGTGTAAACAATTTTTTTTTTTAAAACACTCAAAATATATTAAACTTGTTTTGAGTAATTTAAAAATATGTTAATATATTTTAAAATAAAAATAAAAAATAAAAAATACACAAAATAATATATTTTTAAAATGAAAGAAAAAAAAATAAAAAATAAAAAATAAAATTAATCTCAAACAAAAACCAAATTTTTATTATTTTTAGCAACGCCTTTCGACTTCACCTGTGTTGCTTGTTACATGTTCTAAATTAGAATTGTAAAATCCTTAAAAAGAAGATGCACGTAAACTACAGGTCTGTTTGGGGCAGCTGCAGCTTATTAAATAATCTGTTGATAAACTGATTAAAAATAACTGATTAAAAATAATCTGATTAAAAATAATCTGCGGATAAGCTAGGTGAGGTGACTATTACAAATTTTTATTTGTTTGGAAAAACCATACAGTTGCTAGAAAGCTGTCACAACACCTAGATAGGTGCTGTGTGAAAATGTTGTTTTCAACATTTTGAAAACGCATAAGCTGTAGCTGTCAACAAAACACAGTTTACCCAAACAGGTCAGGTGCGTTTTCAAAATGCCACCGCACCAAATAAGCTACCCCAAACGGGCATCTTTTTCATTGCAAATTTATTTTCAAAAAATAGAAATATAATTTACCGTATTCTGAACAAAAGTTGGTTGTCAGGCATTGCTAATATGGAACTTTGGATGCATTTTTTTTATCTTTTGGGTGTTAAAAAAAATGGGCAAAATTAGTTTATGTAGCTTGTAATTGTTAGTTTCACAGCAATGATCCGTGTTGTATTTTACACTAAAGCCCTTAGTTGACTATATTATTTACATCATCAACATAAATTAATGGTTTGTTTTTTGTATTTTCTATAATTTTACGTCTTTTTTCATAAGTTAATCCAAATTCTCATTAAATCATAGAAAACGTGCATGCAACAAAATGGTATAATATGAAAATTATATGATAGATTGTGTCATAAGAGAAACAAGGCATATTATCATATGAAAATTTGATGCAATATAAATGTTTTATTATTGTGGTGTTTACTTCAAATCAACTTAGAGCCATATTAATGATCAATGGATGGAAAGAATTAGCTCATCAAATTTTAATGCCCCAATCTTTGCCAAAAACCCCAAAATTACCCAAAATACCCAAATTTGCCCAAAAATCATCTCAAACCCTCCACCACTACCTAGATTGATCAAAATTCACAAAAATTACCAAATTCCTAAAATATCCTCAAAATTGCCCAAAATTACCAAAATACCCCTCATGACCTAAAAACTTAAAAATCATCCAAAAAATTCTCAATTTCAATTTTTTATCATCAAGTTGACTCAATTTGACCAATTTTACCCAATTTAACCAAAAGCCCCAATTTGCCCTTAAAGGTCAAAATGCCCAAATTAGCCAAAAACTTTGCCCAATTGACCTCAATCTTGCCCAATTTCAGCATCCCCAATCCTAATTGACAGCGGCTTTTTTATATACCTAAAAATACAAGAATTTGATACCACTACTAGAAGATTTAAATCCCCGGCAACGGCGTCAAAAACTTGACAGCGGTTATAGATTTTATAAAGATGTGCATAAAATATTTAATAATTACAAAGTCACACTTATCAACAGAAGTTGACGCCAAAAACTTGATGCAACTTTTAATATGCAAGAATTTATGAACCCAGATTTATATATTTATAATGATTTTGTAAAGTCACAATTTCAAACTCAAGTATACGTATCACTCAAGTAATGCAGGGCTCTAGTGGAGTTTCGTTTATCGATCCCACAGGGAAGCGAGGTAAGAGATCCTTAGTCAAATCCTAGTCTACTACAATTAGTCCTTAGTTTGGGGTGTCGATTAAAATGATGTTTTATCTAGCAACTACTCCTAAATGCAAG
>NW_018165371.1:759716-762703 GCF_001263595.1 Phalaenopsis equestris
AAGAATTTTGAGATATTAAAAACTACTATTTATGCAAAACACTGTAATTAAATGAAACTAATAAACAAGATTAGAAATTATTAAATATTATATGTGTTAAATAGGAGTAATCCTATCCTTTACCCTTTGGTCCAGGCATAAAGAACATTGAGTAATCCTATGCTTATTTAATGAATCCATGGCTAGGTTGGGAGGATACCGGCTCTCACTTTGGAGCTCCCACGTTCCCCTCGCCTGAGGGCTAACATCTTCGCTTCAGTACTCAAACAATAGGACCGAATTGGGGATTTTAGTCTGTCACCCTAAAATCTCCAATTCTACGCCCATCAAAGTATATTTCCTTATTTATTTGCATTCAACTCCCATGAACTTAACCATCCATGGAATCTAAATGTGGTTCTATTTTGTTGAGAATTACACAACCCTCTAGGGTCTTAATGCAAATCTTAACACTACAACAAGCCTTTATTGTAGTGTAAATAAAGTGCAAGTAAAAACATCACATTGATAATTAAATCCGCTTCTAACATGCATCACAAAATCCTAAACATGAATTCTACTCAAACTAAACATGAATTCTACTCATTACAAAAAAAAAATAAAATAAAAACAACGACATAATCTTTCCATACCATTATTTTCAAACAAGAAGAGAGAGTAAGAGAAGCCCATCGCAAAGCACGAAGAAAACACAACAGAAACTTCATTTAACCAAAGCAAATCCACTGGATAAGTGTTTACAAAAATCAAAAGATAATGAAGAACACAATACTTTTCTTTTTCCCTTTGAAAGAAAGACAAATATCTCTCCCACAAAGTCTCCCGCCGATCCATACAATGCTAGAACATCTCCTTACAACTTCTCTCAAAATCTCCTCTCCAATCTCTCCAAAAGGGTCGAAATCTACATTTCTACTCCTATTCTAAAAATCCTAAACTTTCTTCACACTTTTCCTAACATTTCTCTCACAAAAAAAATCTTTTTCTAACCTAAATTCGTTCTTTTAAAGTGTAGGGATGAAGTTTGAAGAGTTTCCACAAGAGTCCTTTCAAAAAGCGTCCAAATACGTTGAATTTCGATCCATAACCGCCAAAAGTTGGTCCATAGTCATCCCAGGCGCTGTCGGTGGGCTCGAGGGCGCTGTTGGCAAGCTTTTCTGTCATTTTTCGATCTTCTCGGATAAATCTCGCCGTCAGCGCCGTTTTGGGTGCCGTCATCGAGCAGACTGCGCAGCTCCACCATTTTAGCTCTATTTCGCCTCATTTCAATTGTGTTGTGTTCCTAACAGATAACCCTACAAAATAAGCATGAAAACAACCTTCCTTTAAAGTGTAATCTCATTCAAAAATATGCAAGAAGTGTAAAAGAGATTAAGCATCGAAATACTTATCGAAATGTGACAGAGCAAAATTTCATTTCTTGCTCGTTTTTTGCTCCAAATTGCACCATTTTTGCATATTTTTGCTCCAATGACCATAACTCATCATACCTGCAACAAAACATAAATAATACCCTTATTTAAAGTGCAATATCATTAAAAATAGTGTAAAATAAGTATGAAAATCTCAACATATTTTTCTTTGGTCAAAATCCCCCAAACTTAACTATTACTTCTCCTCAAGTAATTTGAGTACTACATAAAAGTTATGATCTATTATAGTAAAGTTTTAATTCGGAAATACTATAAGCTTAATTTAAGTAAATATCATAGTGAGATTTTCAGAAAAAAATTTAAGTAATTAAATTAACTCTGTAGGTACAAGATTATCTAGTCATCAAGTTTAAGAGTTCTAATTTTCTATTCATTTCAAGAATGACTATATGTTGTAATATCAAGCCACTTAGAATAATCAAATGATAGGAACTTCATGAGAACACTATTAGTAAAAGATGTTAATCCATAAATATAAGTTCAGGAATGTATTTAGGTTTTCCCTTTAGGTAGGTCTAGTGAAGCCAATTTTTGATTTGACATCTCCTCAAGCTTCTCCTCACTTTTATATATACATATTTTTTTTCTTTCTTTTCTTTTCTTTCTTAGTTGGATTACTTTCAATCTTATATATTTTTGTTTTCTTTTCAGAGATTGTTGTCAATCCTTTCTTTTTTCTTTTTTTTAAGTGAGGATTACAATATCTGGATAGCCTTTAATGATTTAAACATCATCTTTCTTTCCCTTTCCCTAAATTTGAAACTCAAAGCATTCCTTTACCTTATAAATATTTCATAGTTTTTACATCATTGAGCCCCAATCTTTTCTTCTCAAATTAATTTCCAAGATTCTTAATACTTTAAAATATAGTTTCCTTTACTTTAAATAGTTAACTATAGTCTTATTCTCTTATACTAAATATCTTAATCTACAAAATTAATTTTCATTACAAAAATATTCCTTTAAGTCTACCATAATATTTAAAATATCTACAAAATATAATTCTCTGAATTAAATTTAATACATAAAATCATATTAATAATTTTTGAAAATATTTAAATTGAGAACGTCTAGTAGTTAATCTTTTTCTTCCCTCCCCCAAACTTGCATTTTTAAATATTTTACAATTTAATTCCATAAAATGTAGCAGAAAGAAAAAGTAATTAAATCTACTAGCTACTGCAACATCCTATCAAATTTATATACGTGCATAATCAGGATAAAAAGATAACATAAGAGAGTAAATATAGCCTAAAACATGCATGCAATAATATTAAACTAAAAGAAAGTATATTCACTATAAAATTTCATTTTTCTTCCTACCCCAAACTTGATTTTTACCATGTATAACATTTAGTGCAGAAAATATAAGTAGGAAGAAAAACAGTTTAGAAATTCTATCTACCACAAATTTCTATCAAAAACATCTATAATTATTTATTAGGATAGAAAACATGTAGTAGAAAGTAAATCTAAACTAAACATGCCACAATGAAATTAACTAAACAAATTTATAACTAGCATAATATGTATCAGCATTGAAATATAAAAATG
>NW_018165371.1:762735-767338 GCF_001263595.1 Phalaenopsis equestris
AAAAATGGGCACACAAACACAAACAAACAAACAAGATAAATGAGTTCAATACTTCCTACATCTCATCGCATCTCACTAACTTACTTCCAATTTCTAACGGAATCCCAACACAAATATATTGGGTGCTTTTAAATGATTTTATAGATTATAATCCCAAAGATAAGATTATCCCTGATATATTGGTTCTCGAGCACCAACACCAGACATCACCATATCTCAATAATTAAGCACCTCTAGAAGTTATAAGTACAGTGTAAAATCATCCATAAGTTACTCATCAAATAGGTTCGCAACTCCTATCAGATGAAAACAAAGTCCAAGAAAGGAAGTAACAAAATTGAGATGGAACTATCATTGTTTGAATTCATGATGTCTCTTATAAAACTCGAGTCCGGGTGAGACCCGAGTTGTAGTGGACTCGTCAATCTAACTACTACAAGAGAACATACAATTCTAACCATAATAAGAATTTTAAGGAATCATCTCCCTCATGACACACAAAAGCAAATCAAAACACTAAAAATCCAAGCATCTACCAAACATCAAGCAAACAGATCAATCCACACTAAAACAAACGCAATACAACACTAACAATCATGACTCTTAAGCATATTAAATCAAACCACACAAATAACTATGAGTTGCCTCCCATAAAGCGCTTCCATAAAGCGCCATAAAGCGCTTGATTTAACGTCGCTAGCCCGACAAATGATTCCACTTGGATCCAAATTCCAAATAAGTAATCCTTCATCAATAGCCCAATTTTTTCCAGATCTAAGGATTCCTACAAAGTCCTCAAATTTAAATTTTTCTTTCAGCTCTTCCTTTTCATATTGATTCATATCCTTGTTCCTCATATTTCTTTCTAGATCCAATATTCTTCTAGTAATTTTCTCAATTTGCATATTAATATCATCCTTGAAATTTATAAGAAATGGATCTTTATATGATACTTCATGATCTCCTAAATTTTGGATCACATTCTCTCTAGATAATTCAGATTCTAGATTAATATCTTCTATGCTACTCTTCTGTTTCAAATTATCTTCCAAATCTTCAGAAATTTTTTCCATTGATCTTTCAATTTCCTTGTTCTTATCTCTCAACTTAAAGCTCTTTTGAAATAAATCATTGAATTCTCTTCTAAAGATCAGTTCAATAATTTTAAATTGCTCATAATTCATTTTCTTAGGATTTATCTCAGAGTCACTAGGTAAAATCTCTAGGGGTAACTGTTAATTGCATTAATATCAAAATCTCATTCATTTTGTTTGTATACCATGGAATATGCCATTCGGTGACTTTGAATAACTCTTTCATATGAGATTTTTTATTGATTTCATCATTCAATTCAGGTTCATCTTGTGATTGAGTCGATTATGAAGATATAGAGACTGGTGGTGTATATGAATTCACCAAATATGTAGGCTTTAAAATTATATGAGGTAAATTCATTTTAAGGTCATGAGATTTTTTAACAGATGGAATTAAAAGTTTACTATTTTTGGTAACGTCCATCATTTCACACCTCACATGAACATACATACAGTCTTCTTTAAACAACATTTTAGACTCATCATGAAAGCTCATTTCGATCTCATCTGTTAACTTACTCTCAAAACTTTTATGGAAATAGTTTTTACTCAGATAATCAATTTCATCCATCCAAAAACAATCATCATCTTTTCTCTCAGTTGGATATTTCATAGCCTTTAAAACATCAAAAGTGGTTTCATGATCATTAATATTGATAGTTAACTTTCCTTTTCGCACATCTATCATAGCTTGTCCAGTAATAAGAAAAGGTCTCCCCAAAATAATGGGATATTCTTTATCTTCTTTCATATCTAATACAATAACGTCCATAGGAAAAATAAATTTATCCACTTTCACAAGCACGTCTTCTATAATCCTTTTAGATAAATGATAGATTGATCAGTTAACTAAAGAGTTATAATAGTGGGAGAAATATCGGTCAAACCTAACCTTTTAAATATAGATAGAGGCATCACATTAATGCTCAATCTTAAATCACATAAAGCTTTTCCACAAAATTTTTCTCCAATTGCACAAGGAATTATAAAGCTACAATGATCTTTAAGTTTTCGAGGAAATTTTTTTTTGAATTATAGCACTACACTCCTCACTTAGTGCAACTGTCTCGTAATCTCCAAATTTCCTTTTCTTGTTTAATATCTCCTTCATAAATTTTGCATAACTTGACATCTGTTTCAAAGCTTCAGCGAAAGGAATATTTATCGTAATCTTCTTAAGTACACCCATTAACTTTGAAATTTTTTATTCAACTCATGTTGTCTAAGTCTTTGAGGAAATGAAGGGGATGGTCTTTTTAAATTGATTTTAGTTGGAGATATTAATTTTTCCAAATCCTTAAAAACATGTTCTTCAGGTCTTTTAGTTTCCTTTGTTTCACTCACAACATCTTTCTCTTTTCTAACCACATCTTCAATCTCTCTTCCACTTTTTAATTGGACAGCTTTTACTTGTTCATTAGTGTTCTCTTTAGGGTTGATCTCAATGTTGCTAGGGAGTGTTCCTTGGGGTCTATTGCTAAGTGAATTAGCAATTTGTCCCAGTTTATTTTCTATGTTTTTAATCGCAGCATTTTGACTTTGCAACTGGTTTCCCATTTGCAATATCACTTCTTCAATAGACATCTTCTTTTTCTCAAATTATTCATCATTGTTAGAGTCTGGTGGATATGAAGGTCTATAGTTTGTGTTCCCCTGATTATTCCAACTTCCATTAGGATTTGCATGATTATTTTCCCATTTTTGGTTTCCACCATCAGTAGTATGATTCCAGTTAAAATTAGGATGGTTCTCCCAACCTGAGTTGTAAAAGTTAGAGTACGGGTTGTTTATGGTATTTAAAGCATCATATGATAAGTTAGAATCAATCATATGCCCTAATGAACTTTCCTCACTTACTGAAGTGAGTTGAGGCTGGTTCATTCCAAATTGGTTTGACTTCCTTGATATTGCGGCAACTTGAGATGCAAGAATTGTAATCACATCTGAATCATGAACACTGGCTACTTTTTTAGGATTTACCCTTGTAGAGGGCCATTAAAATTCGTTTGCAGCCATATTTTCAATTAATACATATGTTTCATCAAATGGTTTTGACATTAATGATCCACCAGAAGCAACATCAAATATAAACCTAAGGGATCCTACTAATCCATTGTAAAAGTTTGAATGATTAACCAATCGGGCAGAGCATGGTGTGGACACTTTCTTAGGAGTTCCTTAAATCTTTCCCAGGCTTCGTACATTGATTCCCCTTCATACTGACAAAATGAGATAATATCGTTTCTAAGTTTTAGTAGTCTTGAAGGTGGAAAATACTTAGCTAGGAATTTCTGAGTTAACTCCTCCTAATTTTTAATAAAGCCAGGTGCTAATGAGTATAATCACATTTTAGCCTTATCCTTTAGTGAGAAAGGAAAAAGCCTTAGTCTAACAGCATCGTCTGACATACCGTTATAACAAAATATAACACAAAGTTCTATAAATTTGATAAGTGTAAATAGGGATCCTCCAAAGGAGTTCCCCCAAACTGATTATTCTACACCAGTTGGATAATCTTAGGATTTATTTCAAACGAGTCAACTTCTACAGCAGGGTTTTGTATACTTGAGTGAATTTCTATTATTTTTCTTTTTTTCAAACTCGAGATCATAAGGCACAAGTCCTGCAGATCCTTTGTTTCACATACGCAACACAACAAATAATACATTAACAATTAAATAAATAACAGATGAAATATATTCAACAAATTCAACACAATAAAACATTTTCACGAACACCTTAATTTTCACACAAAATGTTTTTTTTTCAACACTTTTTCATATAAAAACATTTTTTTTACGATACTATAGTTTTCCAAGTCTAAGCCTAATTACTTCAACTAAAATTCTCCTAAAGTTCTTACCGAAGATTCCCCGGCAACGGTGCCAAAAACTTGACAGCGACTTTTTTATATACCTAAAAATATAAGAATTTAACACTACTACTGGGAGATTTAAATCCCTGACAACAACGTCAAAAACTTGACAGCTACTTTTTATATACCTAAAAATACACGAATTTGACACCACTACTAGAAGATTTAAATCCCCGGCAAAGATGCTAAAAACTTGATGCAGCTTTTAATATGCAAGAATTTATGAACCCATGTTTATATATTTATAATGATTTTGTAAAGTCACAACTTCAAACGCAAATATACGTATCGCTCAAGTAATACATTGCTATAGTGGAGTCCCGTTTATCGATCCTACAGGGAAGCGAGGTAAGAGGTCCTTAGTCAAATCCTAGTCTACTACAATTAGTCCTTAGTTTGGGATGTCGATTAAAATGATGTTTTATCTAGCAACCACTCCTAAATGCAAGAGTTAAATGTAAAGATAGTAACTATAACTAAATAAAAATATTAATTCTAAAGATAACACTTTTTGGATGAATTGGTTTAGAGAATTTTGAGATATTAAAAACTACTAGTCTTATGTAATGAATTGGATAATGTAAGGGAATGAGATGCATTAAATATTGTATGTGCCAAATAGGAGCAATCCTAT
>NW_018165371.1:767413-768264 GCF_001263595.1 Phalaenopsis equestris
TGTTGACCTCACTTTTGGTTGAGGTCTAGAAACTTCTTTAGTAGCCTAGGTCTAGCCATAGGACTTTCCTATTGACTAGTCTTAGAAAACTAGAAAAGGTATCCTCACCATTAGAAATTCAAAACTTTTCTCTTTGCTCAACTTGAGATTCCACATATTGGTCATAATCTCTAATATTTAGTAGGTAAGATCATTATGGGAGAGCTCAAGAAGAGTTCTTAGAGGGTTACTTGGCCTTAGGATTGACCGTGGGTGTTGATTTAAAACTAGGGTACATTATGCTCTTACTATATTTTCACAATACACTAATTAAGATTAATACACGAGAGCCCAAAATGGGGATTTCATTGATCCATGGTTCATTTAGAATGGATATCTATCCAATTCTATTTGAAATACCCAACTTGGCCTTTTGCCCCGAGGCACCTCCAAATTACCTAACTGCTCTTGGGACCCAAATTTGGCCAAAATTCCCAAATTTTGCCAAAATACCTAAAATTGATCAAAACACATTTCAAACACCTTGAATACATCCAAATTTGCCAAAATTGACAAAAATTTCCAAAAATGACCAAATTACCAAGATACCCCTCCATGACCCAAAATCCAAAAATTCCAAAAATTCGTAAAAAATCCCAATAAATCTAGAATATTCCCAATTTCATTTTGTCCAACTACACATTGGTCCAATTTGGTCAATTTGACCATCTCTGACCAAAACCCCAATTAGCCTCAATATTGGCTAACACCCCAAATCTCAACAATTGAATGCCTTAAACCTCAAATTGGCATCCAATTTTTATTGAAAATCCTTTATAAGGTCATTTTTGACCAAAAACAACAATCAATTT
>NW_018165371.1:774780-775561 GCF_001263595.1 Phalaenopsis equestris
CCATGAAATCTGAATGTGGTTCTACTTTGTTGAGAATTACACAGCCCTCTAGGGTCTTAATGCAATTACAACGAATTTTAACACTACAACAGGCCTTTATTGTATTGTAAATAAAGTGCAAGTAAAAACCATCATATTAATAATTAAATGCACTTCTAACATGCATCACAAGAACCTAAACATTAATTATACTCATTATAAAAAAAAATTAAAGTAAAAACAACGACATAATCATCTCATACCATTATTTCCAAACAAGAAGAGAGAGTAAGAGAAGCCCATCACAAGCACGAAGAAAACAAAACAGAAACTTCATTTAACCAAAACAAATCCACTAGATAAGTGTTTACAAAAATCAAAAGATAATGAATAATACAATACTTATCTTTTTCCCTTTGAAAGAAAGACGAATATCTCTCCCACAAAGTCTCCCGCCGATCCATGAAATGCTAGAACATCTCCTTACAAATTCTCTCAAAATCTTCTCTTCAATCCCTCCAAAAGGGTAGAAATCTACATTTCTACTCCAATTCTAAAAATCCTAAACTTTCTCCACACTTTTCCTAACATTCCTCTCACAAAAAAATCTTTTTCTAACCTAAATTTGTTCTTTTAAAGTGTAGGGATAAAGTTTGAAGAGTTGCCACAAGAGTCCTTTCAAAAAGCGTCCAAATACGTTTAATTTTGGCCTATAATCGCCAAAACACGGTCCATAGTCGTCCCGGGCGTCGTCGGCGGGCACGAGGGCGCCGTCGGCGGGCTCGAGGGCGCCGTCGGCGGG
>NW_018165371.1:775650-786755 GCF_001263595.1 Phalaenopsis equestris
GCCATCGGCGGACTCGAGGGCGCAGTCGGCGAGCTTTTTTGTCATTTTTTGGTCTTCTCAGGTAAATCTCGTCGTCGACGACGGTTTGGGTGCCGTCGGCGAGCAAACTGCGCAGCTCCACTATTTCGCTCCGTTTTAGCTCAGTTTCGCCCCATTTCAGTTATGTTGTGCTCCTAACAGATAGCCTTACAAAATAAACATGAAAACAACCTTCTTTTAAAGTGTAATCTCATTCAAAAATATGCAAGAAGTGTAAAAGATATTAAGCATCGAAAGACTCATCGAAAGGTGACAGGGCAAAATTTCATTTCTTGCTCGTTTTTGCTCTAAATTGCACCGTTTTTGCATCATTTTGCTCCAATGACCATAATTCATCATACTTGCAACAGAACATCAAAAATACCCTTCTTTAAAGTGTAATATCATAAAAAACAGTGTAAAATAGGTATGAAAATCTCAACATATTTTCTTTTGGTCACTAATCTAAACAAAATTCAAGCCCAATTTGACCTAATTGCAAGCTCAATTTCACCCAAATTAAAAAGCCCCAATTTTGACCATATGCCTAAATCCATCAAATTAACCCATCAATTCAACTCAAAATCACTTGAATCATGACATTTTCCTACATCAAAATCAACTTTCAATTAGCCCAAATTTTAGCCCAAACTCAATGTCCATTTTAAAAGCCCAAATCCTTAAGTCATTCCAAAAAGCGCAAATTAAATTAAAATCCCACATGATGAATTTTATCCCCATCATCCATTCAATCAAAATCATTCCTAAAGTTCTAAATCCAAAATCAAAACATTCCAAATCAAGCATCAAGCCAAAATTCACCAAAAATACCAAATAAATCCAAAATCCCTCCTCATGAAAATTAGCCAAGCCACATGCAAGCCATGATGCTCCATAGAAAAGCCATGAGACCTTGCCACATCATTAAACATTTAATGGCAAGAGGACAAGCCACTTTCAAACTTCTTTAAAAAGGTTTTTAACCTTTTTTAATGATTCCTCTAAACCTCATACTTAACTAAATCACTTGGATGGGGACTTCTTCACACCAATTTAGCTGACCCATCTAATCCTCTTCAGCTCAAGGCCAACCTTGGTGGCTGAACCCAACCCAAACCATGCCTTGACCCAATTTGACCCAAAATTACTCTTTTCCCATACTATTTCAATCTCATACCTTTACACATGACCAACCCCAATTGACTTCACTAAGACCAAGCCCTGGCCTCCCTGAGTTGGATGGCGACCAATCTCTGGTCGGCCAACCACCTTGGTGGTCGGAAACCTAAAATCAAAAGCTCCACCATGGCCAAAATTCAAAATTAAACCTATCCAAGGTGGCTCATCTCAGTTGGATTTTTTCACATTGTTTGCATCCACATAAGCAACTTAGGACACCCACCAATTGCCTCTGGTGGCCTCTCCTTCCCTATCTATTTAAACCCCCCTCCATGGCCAAAGGAGGAGAGCTTGAAATTCCTTGGGGAGACTCTACAAAATTGCTTTCAGAGCTTCTTCAAGATCTCCTAAGTGCAATGCAATCATTTTCCAACCCTCTCCTCTACTGAATAAAGCCAATTTTCTAACCCTAATTTGAGGCTAAAACAGGACACTGACCAAACCTCCACCAAATCTAAATTAATTGCACTCACACCATCCCTACATCAAGAGAAGAAGATTCCCCACAAAAGCTCTATCACCAGAGCACCCTAAGGTGGAATTTGACCAACTTCCCAAATCAACTTTGGTCGAAATCATGTCTAGGCGATTCACCACGGCTTGAGGCTCCATCCCTAGGTTCTTGCAACCCCCACAAAGCTTCCACAAGCATTCAATCGAGGCTACCCCTCTTGGGCAAGGTATTGAAAGTTAACCTTAAACCGAGCTTCATTTCACTCTCCATTCACATAGAGTTGATTAATGGGACAATTAATCATATAAATATGTTCTCCTCGTCAAGGCGAGTCTATAAGAAGAAACTACACTTTATTTGGTTGAGAATCAAGCAAGATATTAACCCTAGAAAATGGACGGTTTGCGGACTTGATTCATTGGGGACGATGACCACGCGCCGTCCGATCGAACGTGCATCACTTGGACTGTCCTGATCGCACCGAACAGAGCTACGGTTTGAAAAGGGAGAGCTGACGCAGACAACGACGCCCAATCCCACGGCGACACACGTCTCTTTGACACGTACGAGGTTGAAGCGGATAAGTAGAAAATTAGGGGATTTTTCTTATTTATTTAATTCCCAAAACTTAAAAAATGCATAACTTTGTGTAGAAAAATCATAAAAATAAAATAAAAATACCCTGTTCCTTAGTGGAGAGAGGAGAACAATGTGAAAATATTTTCAAGTTTACTTAATGCATATATTATTTTTAATAATTAAATGGTGTTTTACTTATTTTAACTCTCCATTTTCATATAAATTTTCCCATGACTTGAGCTTTGGAGCTTTTATTCTACATGTTTTTAGGATGCTCCTTATGATTTTTCCAAGGTCAGGGGAGATCTCTAGGCATAGATATCTAATTTTTAAGTTAATGATCTCTGTTTTGGTAAAATATTATGATAATTAAAATACTCATCATAAAAATACAAAACTTATTTTGGTAGGTTCACTGTAGTTAGAGGATCCTAGGAAAAACATCAACTTGGTTTAATTCATTTAAAATAACCCTAATTGTCACCAACCTTAAAAATGAAAAAAAAATTAATTTGGAATAATTATAAATGTAAATAACATAAAAATTATTTCACACTGTAATTTAATGTTAAAAGATCTCCCCATAAAAAATTCAGGTCAATTGGAGTTAATTTGACCACTCAAATGGATTAATTAAGGGAAATAAAATTTTTGGCATTAAAATAATTATAATAATTAAAATGCAATTAAAAAAAAATCACCAAATTGGTTTTAGGAGCTCCTTATGATCAGCGAAACTTAAGGAAAATAAAATTGGAATTAAAATTAATACTTCATTTTTTTGAGTTATTTTAAGCATTTAAATTAATTGAAATTAATTAAAAAACATGAAATTCACAAAATTGTAAAAACACACTAAATTATCACATTTAGCTTCTTAATCATCTAGAACCAATTAAAATAATTTTCTTGATTGTCTAAGTCAAGATATTGATTTTAAAAGGCTTAAAAATAAATTTTCTCTAATTTTTCACTAAAATAATTCTAATAATTAAAATATAAATAAAAAAAAATATGAAATTTATTTCTTTGGGTCCCTGGACTCAGAGAGATTTAATAAAAATATAAAACTTAATTTTTGTTTTAAATATTATTTTATATTTAATTAATATTTAAAACCAACAAACAATTTTAATAATTAAATTAAATTTCTTAAAAATCATGAAAATTGGTCGAAGTGGTCTTCTGACCTAGGTGAATCTCCAATAATTTTCTTAAGGACAGATATTTTATTTTAGTTGAGTTATTAAATTTTCATTGAAAATCCCTATTTTTGCATTAAAATAATTATGAAATTAAATAAATTCAGAAAAATCATATTTTCTCCTCTGATGTTTTAATTAATCCATGAGTGAGGTAACATAAAATTTTTAAGTCATTTGAGTCTAATTTAATGAATTATAAGGTACTAAGACCTTAGGGGCAAAAGTGTAATTTTAGAAATTTGAGCTTAATTAATATTTAGGCCTAACCAAGACTGTAAATGGGTAATGGATGATCTTAAAATAACATGTCTTGATGATTGAAATACAAAAAGGGATAAAAGGGATAAGTGGTAGAAACCAATTCCATTTTGGTCTTATAACAGATAAATTTGCAATTTTTCAAAATTAATGAAATTTAGAAGAATATTAGAAGATTAAATAGGGAGATATCAAGGTGAGGGGTTTGATTTTAGAAGATTATAACTCATTGATTTTAAGCCCCAACTAATAGTTTTGGGATGATTTATAATTCATGATAAGGATTAAGAATATAAATATAAACATTAAAAAAATATTTTTTCTTAAATTATAAATCCACCCATTAAATTTTAAGAGCTTAGTAGTGAACTAGGATTAATCAAAATATTATCTAATGAGGTTTAGAAAATAGCTTATAATTAATTTAGAACCTTCCAAAACACTGCAAGTCTATTCTTTAAAATTAAATTCCTTAATTGAGTTGAGTTAACCTCAAAGGTCTTTACCTATACAATTCATAAGTGAGATATCAAGTGATAATTACCCTACTTAAGGGATAATCAAAACATCAAATTTTACTGAGCATACGGGTATTAACTGGGTGAACTATATAAAAAATATGATAAAACCATAATGAACTCAATATAATTTCGGGGACCATGAAATGTCTAAGATATTACCCAAAACTTCTTCATGATCCTTTGAATGTCTTGAAAGACATGTGGGCTTATTATAATTTACTCAACGGAATCATCCTTAAAATTTTAAATATACTAAGATGTGACATAGGATTTGTAGGCATTCTTTAAGCTTGTACTTCCTACTTTTTCTACAAGCATGCTTTAATTCCTACAAAATTATAGATATATATGCTTTGCAAATACTGAAGTTTCAGGTGGAGGAATGAGATGACTCGTCAGGTACACTTTTATAGTTTACAGCGCTTTCTTTTCTCGTACTTTCTACGTTGTACTTTTACGTTCATAAACTTGCATGCTAAACAACGTTGTCACGCTGCATGAAAACTAAAACCTTTAGGATAGCCACAAAACTGAAACTAAAACCAAAATTAAAATGAACCAAGATAAAATCTACTGCCACAACATTAAAAATATAAGACAACTCAAAATTTAATCACAAACATCACAAAACAACAATTGCAACTAAATTAAGACGTTTCTATTGGATGATCGAGAATCTCGGATGAGTTCGGGAATCCCTCGGGGGAGGTAACCTATGGTTGCTATCGAGGCTTTCCACGGTCTAAAGGAAAGTATGAAACTCATTAAGTTGAGTTTAGTAAATTCATTCGGACTAAGTGAATCTGATAGAAAATAGTGGTACCGGAACGAGGGAACCATAGGATCCTAACCGGTGTCGGTCTAATCAACTTTAATATGCCCCATAATATTTAAATGACCATTTCCATAGGGACGTATGATTTAACATCATAATTGTACACATTAGAAAACTTAAACTCGTCACGACGAGCTTGAAGCTAGCATTGTGGGCAGCACGACCATCTTCAACAACATATCTTTCTTTAGATTTAAACAACAAGCCATAAGATTTCGTGGTTGTTTGCTTATGCGACATAAATCCTCAACATTTTCTTTAGGCTTTCGTATAGCTCTGTTATACAATTTAAGCCCTAACCTGCTTTAGGATTTCGAGGTTGTCGTTTGTCACGACCTAAATCCTCACATTTTTCAAGCTATTTGTGTGATCGTTTCATACGAATATAAGCCCTAATTAATAAAATTGGTAGGATGAAACACTTAAACATTTCTCTTTTAAATTGAAGTCAAACCATAGGATAGCTTGGGAAGTCACTAAGGATCTCATCAGGATTCGTGACATCTTATGATATCTCCTAGTTCTTCATCCTTTGGATTCTAAAATAAAATATTCCAAATTTGAGTCATTCCCCTTTCACACCTCTTTGTCCGATTTTATTAAAAAGTCCTAATCATTTTGACCCATTTGAAGATAATATTTCCTGATTTTTATCGAGATTTTTCTTAGGTGACTCTGGTTATCTAAGATGTAATTAACTACGGGGTGCTAACTCTCCAACTGGAACTAGAGGGGCTACTAAAGCAACGACCGCCCTAAAGACCTCAACGAACAGTTGATCTGGTTTCTCAAGTCTTGCAACACTTCCTGAACAAATTCTTCCATGAACTCTCGGGTACATGCTACTTCTTCGTTCTTCTGACTCGTCACTTGTTGTTTTTGTTGTTGGTTTCTTCTTCTTATTGAAGACATGCTTCCATGCTCATCGTACAGAGAGAGAGAGAGAGAGAGAGAGAGAGAGAGAGAGAGAGAGAGAGAGAGAGAGAGAGAGAGAGAGAGAGAGAGAGAGAGAGAGAGAGAGAGAGAGAGAGAGAGAGAGAGGTGGTAGTAGACAAGCAAAAGAGTATTCTTTATTCATAATATGAACTCCTATTTATAGGCCTAGGTCCCAATATCATAAAAGTACATAATAGCCCCTAATTGTTAACCTTTATGGGTAGTTTTTTGGTAATTTACAAGGTTTGTATATAATAAGGCTTGAGACCAATTCGATTGATAAGGGTCGCCTGATATTCTGGCAGGTCTTAGTTCAATCGATTTTTGTCCGAAGGAGTCCCTCCATCGATTGTTTTGAAGGCTGATGATCGTTCCGAGGGGCGTCCTTTTGTCTGTCGATCTTTCGACTAAAGTGTTTTCTCTGTCGTTGCTCACCTGAAACGATCATCTATTGCTACGTCTGATCAGTTGTTCTTTCTTTGTAGGTCGTTTATGTACTTATATTCAATTGTATTTTAATCATTGATGTATTTACAGCTATAACTTATAAAATCAATGCTTGAGCACCCATAATGTTACCTGCTAGTCGAGTTACTATTAGGAATTGTGTGGTTAGATAATGATTTGTTTTATTGTTTAAACAGCTTACATAAAACATCTAAATTAGTATGGGCATAAGTTGTCCTTTCTTGTTATGATGTTCTATATCATTAGGAAATTATCATAAAAACTGTCGATCTGACTATAAAGGCTGAGATTGATTGACCATATTTAAGTTAGCAGTAATTTCTTTTTTTGTTCATTTTGCTATATAAGCTATTAAACTATCTGTTCCGTGAGATTATTTAATAGCAAATTCACTTTCACAATCAGGCTGCTGAAATATGAAGGAATGTTTTCCTAGAAACTTTATGATATAAACTAGTACACTTTTCGGGCCGCGCTTACCCCACTGAAATTTCCATTCGATTATTGGCTCTTTTATTTGGTAGGACATCTTTCTTCTTTAAAAGTACCATGGTTTATCAAATTGTCATAATATTAGTTTAACTAATAGATAAGTTCTGTTACATTAAATTTATATGGTCTCCTGTTTGCATTCCATCATCCTGCTACCCCTTCTATTCAGGGGGTTTAATAATGATTTTCTCTCGAAGCCAACCCCAAATAGTTATGAGAAGGCTAATGACGATTTCTCTCTCTCATGTTAATGTCTTTATTCTTTTCATTGTGGGAACTAAACATAAAATATTGAACATTCAAACATGCAGTAACTTTCTCTGAAACACAGGTGAATGGCAGCCTCTTGCCTGCTTCTGTCATCTCCGTGTATTGCGTTTATCTATGCTACAGCGCTCTCTCAAGTGAGCCCCGAGACTACGAATGCAACGGTCTCAACAACCACTCAGAATCCGTTTCGACAGCTACCCTTGTTTTGGGAATGCTAACAACCGTTCTCTCAGTTGTTTACTCTGTTGTCAGGGCCGGTTCCTCAACAACATTTCTCTCCCCCCCATCCTCCCCAAAATCCGGTACCTCTAAAACATCTATTCAAATTTCACTCTTCATTTTATCCATCAACCAATTCTCACATCAATTGTGCTGCAGGTTCATCCAAGCCGCTGTTGGAAGGAGAAATCGAATCAGGGAAGAATGAGGCAAAGCCTGTTACCTACTCTTATTTCTTCTTCCATCTTATATTTGCGCTGGCCAGTATGTATTCTGCCATGCTTCTTACTGGATGGAGTGGCTCAAAAACTGGCAGCTCGGAGCAGATGAACGTTGGATGGACTTCGGTTGGATCCGTATCTGCACACAATGGACAACAGCTGCTCTGTATGTGTGGACTCTCTTGGCTCCTTTTATCTTCCCTGGTCGTGAGTTTTATTAAGATCTTCCCTCTCTGCATCGTTTGGTTTGAATAAACATTGCTATTGTTCTCTTACTTTGTCTCATTCTTATTTTAGAATTGCTTGTAAAGATGGCGTGTAAATATGTGTTGAATTTTATGGTATTTTGTTACATCTGTATAAATATGTTTCAGTAGATTTGCACAATGCATTTGAGATAAAAAAAAAAATCTCTTACTAATCTACCCTGATCGAGCTATTTAAGCTTCTAACAGTTTATGCAAGTCGTATGCATGGGACACATTGCATCAACATTTTGTGCTTTCATTTAGATACTACCCAATTCATATGTACTTACAAATCGAACACCTAAACTCTAGTTTTTTGTTTATATCATCGAAAGCTTTCATATCATATCGGAAATCACTATTTTAACTTTTAAACAATGAGGCATCTTTCATGTATAGGTCAGGTGACGTGCATGTATAAAAATTGAAGTTTAGGCGTAGGAGTTAAGTGGTTTGTGTGTATATCTTTCTAAGTTTAATTATCTAAATGGCCTTAAAAAAACATATCATATAACATAATTATGAATGGAAGTTGTTTTTAAAATATTATATTTATTCAATTACATAATAATTATTTGATATATTTATATTTTATATTAAAACTTATAATTGTTGTTTTGAAACATGTTCATCTTTCACGCTCCATTTTATTCTTCTTTCTATTTGACAAAATGGCTAGAGTAACATGTGGTGAGTTTAAAAGCCAACTAAACAGTCCTAAAACATGATTTACTAATATGTATTAATCATGCTTTGGATGTAAAAAAATGAAATGAAAAATTATGATTCAATGCCTTATTTATAGTCATTATAAAATATTTTTCTTGAATGATTGCTGGGCATAAGAAAATGTGAGGTAATTTTATCTTAAAAAGTTATTAAAATATTATAAATTTAATCATAATTTGCAATGTGATATTTAATAATATGATTGTGATAAGATAAATGATTGTGATTTAAGATATATATATTTTTTAATTTAATATCAATATAGGAAACGAAATAAAATAAATAAAATAAAAATCAAGTGAGAACCATTACCCAACTATCGCTTAATGAACTATTGCAGCACGAGGGGAAAGGGAAAAATATTAAATCAGGACTCCGAATGTAGAGCTATTTTCGGATTGCAATAGTTATAAACATCCCGCTGTGTTACAATAATATTTCATCTGCGTTATTTGTAAAAAAAAATGTTCAAGTATTATATGATGTTATTCGATTATTCTGCGGTTTTATTTAGATATTCCCCACGTTACTTGATTTGAGATTGTGTCATTCAACATATTCTTCATGTTATTTCAATTTCCACTATTTTATTGGAATAACACAACCCCAGATCAGTTAACGCGGGGGAATATTTCAATAAGTTTATCTTGGTGCCTTCTTGGTGGCTTGTGGCAGAAGAGAAATTGAGTTTATTTCTCTTGTAAGTTTATCTTCTTCGGGGTATCTCGGTGTAGAGTTTCTTTGGTGTATCTAGGTGTAAAGAGAAAAGAAGAGAGAGCAACAAAGTGAGAGATTCCTCTTGTAAGTCAAGGTGATCGACTGATGTAAATTCCTCAAGTAGTAAAATCCTCTGCAACTCCGTGGACGTAGGCAATTTACCAAACCACGTAAATCTGTGTGTTCTTTTCTAGAGTGATTTTTCTCGTTCTATTTTTTGCTTCGTCGATCGTTCTCCTATTTAATTTAGGGATATACTAAAACAACTGGTAGGTGTATATCTCGCAACAACTCAATAATTGATATCAGAGCTTTGTTCGAATCTGAGGAAGAATGATGGCTGCAAATGAAGTGAAGGTTTCATGAAGCAAAAAATTTGATGGCACAAATTTTTGTTATTGAGGAATGCAGATAGAGAACTACCACTATTGGAAGAAACTCAATCTTCCGTTATTGGGTAAAAGACCTGAAAGGATGGATGAGGCTGAATGGAATTTGTTGGATCGACAAGTTATTGGGGTTATTCGCCTGACTCTATCGATGTCCGTTGCACACAACATCTTCAGGGATAGGATGACTATAGATCTCATGGGAGCCTTATCAAATATGTATGAAAAGCCATCGACGAATAACAATGTGTACTTGATGAAGAAGTTATTCAATTTGAAGATGATGGAAGGTGTTTCTATTGCTCAACACCTGAATGATTTCAATACTTTTCAATATGATTTCAATACTATCACAAATCAATTATCTTCTGTTGAAATTAATTTTGATGATGAGAAACGTGCACTGATATTGTTGGTATCATTGTCAAATAGTTGGGAAACCATGAGGATGGCGGTTAGCAGTTCTGCATGTAAATCTAAACTGAAATGTGATGATATTCGTGATTTAATTTTGGCTGAGGAAGTTTGCAGAAAAGATTCTGGCTGGATCTCAGGTTCAAGTTTGACATTGAATGTTGATTTCAGAGGGAGATGATAGGACATGAACTCAAATAAAGGGAGATCAAAATCAAAGTCTGGTCAGCAAGCAACATGCTGAAATTGTGGTAAGATTGACCACATAAAGAGGAATTGCATGAATCTCAAGAAGATGGAGAATGATAGCGCAAATGTGGTATCTGAAGAAGTACATGATGCACTATTGCTGGTAGTTCATAGTTCTATTAATGATAGAAGTGAAAAGGATAGTGGGTCCGGGGCACCCATTTATATTGTTCCACAGACAGATAATGGAGAACCAAAGAGCTATAAAGAAATCTTGCAAGATGAAAGTTCGAGCAAGTGGGAGCTAACAACATTCTACTAGAGAAGAATGCATTACACAACAAGTAGATGTACCAAGTGAAGACTGAGAATTATAACAGTAAAGAGGTACAAGGCTAGACTTGTTGAAAAAAACTTTCAGCAGAGGTAGGATATTGCCCATACAGTGGGAGTTGTAAGCAGAGAAGAGTAATTCAGAAAATAGCTTGAAGGTGCAAAACTATGTTGACCCTGCTGATATGTTGACTGAGGGTGTTACTTTTAAGAAATTGAAGTTCTGTGTAGCTTCAGTTGGTCTTCTAGAGTGAAGACAAGGCTTTGAGTTGTAGAGGTGGAGGATTCGTGGATGATTCTTGGTGGAGAATTCATGTTTGAAAAAAAGGCGACACCACTGACCAAAGAAAAATATGTTGAGATTTTCATATCTATTTCATACTGTTTTTAATGATATTGCACTTTAAAGAAAATATTGCACTTTAAAGAAA
>NW_018165371.1:786965-787773 GCF_001263595.1 Phalaenopsis equestris
GCCGACGGCGCCCTCGAGGCCGCCGACGGTGAGATCGATGGTTATGCCTACTCAAGCTTTGGATAGGGCCAAATTTTGAAGGGATGCTTAGGAAACTCTTGGGAAAGCCCACAGCTTTAAAAGAACATTTTGGACTAAAAATTGGAGAGGTCCTGGATGTTAGAAAGGCCCTAGAGGTTAGAGAGATTCCATTAGTGTGTAACAATTGTGAGGATTTCTTCAAGAAATTTTAAGAGTGGAGGGAAAGTAAGAGATTTCTTCCTCCTGGCTACTTTGAAGAGGAATTCTGTGTGATGTAAAGAAAAGAAGAGATTCAGAGGAACTTCAAGGAGTGTTCTTGGGGAGAATTTAGAGATAATTTATTTACTTATTGTAGTTTGTATGACTTTGATTTTATATATGAATTCCGAGTTTTGTTGTGTTTTTCCCATGAGTTCTGAGTAGTTTTTTTTGTCTTTCTCTATATTTCTAGATTTGTGAAATGGTGATTTGAATTGGAGAACCCATGAAGATGTTTAAGAAATTGTGATGATTTTTTCACTTCGATCTTAGTTTACTTTCAATCTGGCCAATTGATTTGTTAAAATATGTTGAGTTTTACAACTCAAGTGAAGATTACATCCAATATTCAGGGAGGTCAAAGCCTTTGGAGGTTGGGTGCAAATAAATAGGGAAATATATTTCTCGGGCGTAGAAATAGAGATTTTAGAGTGACAGACTAAAATCCCCAATTCAGTCCTATTGTTTGGGTACTCAAGTGTAGATGTTAGCTCTAAGGTGAGGGGAACGTGGGAGCTCCGAAGTGAGA
>NW_018165371.1:788225-789188 GCF_001263595.1 Phalaenopsis equestris
TACGTCCATATTTATCTTATATTTTAAGCATATATAAAGTTGTTGTCAAGTTTTTGACGTCGTTGCCGGGGAGTGAGTGAGTAAAATTACGATCAGAGTAACGGAAAAATTAGGATTATTA
The DNA here is from genome assembly GCF_001263595.1 of Phalaenopsis equestris. Classification (NCBI taxonomy): domain Eukaryota; kingdom Viridiplantae; phylum Streptophyta; class Magnoliopsida; order Asparagales; family Orchidaceae; genus Phalaenopsis; species Phalaenopsis equestris. Next base: position 788,347 of record NW_018165371.1, read on the forward strand.
GAAAATTTTTACTTAAATTGCAACTTACATTTATATTTATATTTATTTAATTATATTATTGAGTACTGATTTCAAATTGTATGCGTAAATTTGGACCTGAAAATCTTATACCCTACGATTCAGAATTAGAACGCACTGTTAGAAGGATTAGAAAATTAAGAAGAGAACCTAGAAATTATGATACAATGGAAAACAACATGAACAATCAAGGAATAGAGAATGAACACCAACCTAGACCCTTAAGAGATTATGCAAATCCTACAGCAGATGAGATTCACTTATCTGTCTAAAATCCTGATGTAGTTGCTAATTCATCTGAGCTTAAATCTGTTATTATCCAAATGGTACAAAACAATCAATTTGGAGGTACACCAAATGAAGATCTGAACTTACACCTCGCTAGTTTTTTAGAACTGTGTGCTACTTTTAAATACGACCGAGTCTCAAACGATGCTGTTAGACTTAGACTTTTTCCTTTTTCACTGAGGGATAAGGCTAAGATGTGCTTAAATTCGTTAGCACCAAGATTTATTAGAACTTGGGGAGAAATTTCACAGAAATTTCTATCCAAATATTTCCCTTCATCCAAAACTGCTAAACTTAGAAATGACATAACATCGTTCTGTCAGATTGATGGAGAGTCAATATATGAAGCGTGGGAGAGATTTAAATTTAAATGTCTTCTTAGGAAGTGTCCTCATCATTCGTTACCAGATTGGTTAATAGTTCAAACTTTTTACAATGGATTAGTGGGATCTCTTAGATCGATTATAGATGTTGCGACTGGTGGTTCTTTAATGTCAAAACATTTTAATGAGGCTTATTCATTAATAGAAGAGATG
>NW_018165371.1:791238-791712 GCF_001263595.1 Phalaenopsis equestris
TGATCAAGAAAAGACAACATTTACTAGTCCTTTTGGAGCTTTTGCTTTTCGAAGAATGCCTTTCAGATTATGTAATGCACCTGCAACATTCCAAAGATGTATGATGTTCATATTTAGTAAGTTAATTGATGATAGATTGGAAGTATTTATGGATGATTTCTCTGTATTTGGAACATCATTTGACGCACGCTTAAATTACCTTGAAAAAGTTGTGAAGTTATGCGAAAGAACTAATTTGGTTCTGAATTGGGAGAAATGCCAATATATGGTTGTAGGAGGAATTATGTTAGGGCATAAAATTTTTGAAGATGGTATGGAAGCAGAGCTTGCAAAAATTCAAGTTATATCTAAACTAACACCTCCTACTAATGTAAGAGAGGTTAGGAGTTTTCTTGGACATGTTGGATTTTACAGGCGTTTTATTAAAGATTTTTCAAAAATTACTAAACCTCTATGCCAACTTTTAGAAAAGGA
>NW_018165371.1:794252-796847 GCF_001263595.1 Phalaenopsis equestris
AAAAGATGAAATTTTAAAGAGGTTTTAATGATCAGTCAACCTGAATAACACCTGAATAGGTCGTGCTGACAATGTTAAAGCAAGCGCTTTATGGGAGGCAACCCATATTTATCTTTACTTTATTCGCAATTCTAGTCATTTTTATTTGAGATTATCGTTAGTTTATGGTAGTATTAAGCTCTACTACTCTTATTTACCCTTGAAACATCTTGAAAATTGGATCCATGAAGAAAAATTGGAACGCATTCAGACCAGAGCGAAACTATGAAAATTTTGCCTTGGGTGCCGACGGCGCCCTTGACGCCGCCGACAGCGGGTTTTTTCTGAGAGTCCAGACAAATTTAATACAGAAGCTTGCCAACGGTGCCATCGACCCCGCCGATGGCGAGACCGGCGAATTGGCGGTTTCTAGAGTTTGAATGGCAGTTTTTGGCGGTTTTTAGGCGGGAGTTACCCTTTTAAAATCCCAAATTCGATTCTTAAGTCATATTTCCCCCAAAAATGAAGTGAAACTCCACCAAATTCATTACTACGGCATCCAATTCCCCTAATAATCCCAGAATGTGAGTTTTCACGATCCCAGAATGCAAGTTTTAAATCAGTGAAAGTTTATTAGTGCGGAAGCGCAGCGAATCTTCAACAAGTTGCTAACAAAGAAAAGATTAATTAAAGAACGAGGATTCGTGAATCGCAGATTGAATAATCCCACGATGGATATTGAAGAAACAATAGTGCGGCGAAGATGGGAAGTGTTGTGCTACACTACAGCCGCCGTGGTGGTTCTAGTGGTAAAAGAATTTTATGTAAATTTACATGGAATCAACGAAGGAGTTGTTTATGTGCGAGGAAGATGGATCACTTTCACTCCTGCACGAAGGAGTCAGGTAGGAAACTATTTCTATATGAGAAATGAGATCCCATACTCTATAAAGAATTCTATAGGAGGATTAACCTAGACTGTGGGAATAACTTTCCCGGTCAAAATGCCCAAGACTTTCCGTTGTCCCAGGAACATTGGAATTCGTAGGCTATGACCAGCCTCATAATCAAGAATCCCCCTTGAATGCCGAAGCATGGAGGATTCGTAGTTTTGAAGCAGTCTGAAATCTCTTCGTCAGTAACCATGTGTTACTTCATTCTAAGGCATTCCATCTAGTCTCAGAGGGTAGTTTGCTGTTTTTATGTACCATTCCTTCTCACTAACTAGGCACCTAAACTAACATAGGCTTCTATGCTCAGACTAATTTGGAGTAAGTGTGTGACCCTCAGTTGGTGTCTAAGTTAGCTAACTTAAGGTTCATGTTAGATCTACCTACGTTCTGTTCTCATTCTTTATCTTGGTGTATTTTAGATATTTATTTGAAATTCAAAATTTTAATTCATGTCTTGTTTCAATTCTTAGGTTTGTCAGTTGTGTTGAGAAATCTGAGTTTTCTAAGTTTTGAGTTTGTTTTCTTTGAAGTTTGATTTTTAGAGTTTGTGGAGAAGAGTGAGAAGTTCTCATCCTTGTTTTTGTTTTATGTATTATTTTTATTTATTTTGTTTTTGAACATGAAATAACATACAAAATTAAACATGAAATAACAAAAATAAACTAACACATGTACTCTAAAGTAAGCTAAATTTTCAGTTTAGTTTAGCTTAAAATTAACCTAAGGTATGAAATGGATCAGCCAACTTGGGTCCGGGTTAGACCTAGATAGGTGACAACGACTTTATATATGCTTAAAATGATAAGTATTTAAAACTGCTGCTAGAAGATTTAATTCCTCAGTGTACAAAAAACTTAATAACGGTTATAGATGTGATAAAGATGTATATATAAAATATTCAATAATGATAAAATCACACTTATCAACGCAAGTATACGTATCACTCAAGTAATATAGAGCTCTAATGGAGTCCTAGATATCGATCCCACAGGGAGTAATATTAGAACTACGAACTAAGATTTTAGAAAATAAATATTTAATCACAACAATGTAATTCAAATTGCTTATCTATCACTAATAAGCAATTGAAATAAATATGTAATTTTGATAACTCTTAAAAAACTAATTATATTAATAAAGTTTCTAATGTGATATTCAATATATAAGAAAGCATCATTCTCCTTGTCAAGAAATTATAGTGAATGGATAAAGTGAATCAGTTCAAATTGTATTGTGTCAAATAGGAGCATACCTATTCTTTACCCTTTGGTCCAGGCATAAAGAACATTGATTAATCTTACGCTTGTTTACTGAATCTGCAGCTAGGCTCGGAGGATACTGACTCTCAATTTGGAGCTCTCACGTTCCCCTCGCCCGAGGGCTAACATCTACACTTCAGTACCCAAACAATAGGACTGAATTGGGGATTTTAGTCTGTCATTCTAAAATCTTTAATTCTACGTTCGAGAATAATATTTCCCTATTTATTCACCCAACTTCGAAGGGCTTTGACCTCCCTGAATCTTGGATGTAATCTTCACTTTAGTTGTAAAACTCAACATATTTTAACAAATCAATTGACCAGAATGAAAGTAAATTAAGATCGAAGTGAAAAGATATCACAACTTCTTTAACATTTTCATGGCTCAACCAATTCAAATCA
>NW_018165371.1:796989-802082 GCF_001263595.1 Phalaenopsis equestris
AATTCTTCTTCGAAGCGGCAAGGAGGAAGAAATCTCTCACTTTCCCTCCACTCTTACAATCTCTCAAAGAATTCCTCACAATCTAACCCTAAAGTAAACTCTCTACACTCTCCAAACACTTGCAACTCTCTCGGAACCATCTCAATTTTTGGCCAAAATCTTCCTTTAAAGATGTAGATGCATTTTCTCAAGAGTTGCCTAAGCATCCCTCCAAAAATCGTCCACATTCAATGCACCTTTGGAAATAACCGCCAATCTCGCTGTCGGCGGCCTCGAGGGCACCGTCGGCGAGTCTTCTAAATTAATTGATTTGGAGTCTCGGGAAAATCTCGCCGTCGGCGCCCTAGTTCAATTCTTCACATTTTGATCCTTTTCGCTCCAAATTTGCTCCTTTTTGCACTCCAAATTGCTCCAAATTTGCTCCTTTTTGCATCTTTTTGCTCCAATGACCATAATTCATCATACCTGCAACAAAACATTAAAAATACCTTTCTTTAACGTGCAATATCATCAAAAATAATGTAAAATATGTATGAAAATATCAAAATATTTTCCTTTGGCCAACAGACTCAAGTTAGACTGGGTTTGATTTGGCCTCATCTGCGCTGAGCTGACCTGGGTTAACTTATGTTTAATTTGGGTTTGCCTAGTTTAAGCTGAGTTAAATTAGGTTTAATTTGGGTTTGAGTCAGGCTAACCTAGGTTAAGCTTGGTTGACCCAAGATGGCTTGGGTTTGTTTTGGGTTAACTTGGGTTTGATTTGGGCTTAACTCAGGCTAAGCTAGGTTTACCTAGGTTGGCTTGGGTAAGGTTTGAGATTAAGTTTAGGTTGAGTTAGGTCTAATGTTAAGTTTAGGTTAGGTGAGATCTAGGTTGGGTTAGGTCTAAGGTTAAGTTTAGACTTAAGTTAGGTTAGCTCTAAGTCGTGTCGGGTCAGGGTGGGGTCAGGTTTGTGTTGGGTCAGATCTAGGTTAGGTTTGGGGTTTGGGTCAAGTCTAGATTGGGTCAGACCTAGGTTAAGTTTAAGGTTTGACTATGTGAGTTAGGGTTAGGTTGGATTCAAGTCGACCTGAGTTGAGCCCAAACCCAAACCTAATCCAAGGTTGTTGAGTTAACCTAGCCTAACTATACTCAAGAAAATAAATTCTTAAATTAAAAAGAAAAGGAGAAAAGCTTACCGGAGAGGAGGCGGCTAACCATGGGGGAAGAAGCTCACTGGAGAACTTCTTCCTCGAAGCAGTGGGGAACATTGGGAATATGTTGGAATGTCCTAAGGAGAGCTAAAGACCATTTATTTATAGGTTAGAAAAGACAATGACAAAGGATTCCTAGCCCTCTGATTAGGTGGTGCATCAATGAAAGAGATGGATTAGACGGCTAAAGAGACACAAATTGTCATTGACAAAACATCACGATGGTTTGTGGTCTGCTCCGTAGACGAAGGCCGTAGATCATTGCGTGTCAAGTAGAGTGGCCACACATAGTAGTCGCTCATGCTATACTAGAATTGGTCACACATAAGCCTTGCATGACCATGTGACCACACTGAGGAACTTTTGGGCATGGTCACGCCCAGGCTAGGTGTGACTACTTTGAGGTGCTTTCGGGCGTGGTCATGCTTAGGCCTAGCGTGACCACACCATACCAAAAAAAAAAAAAATAACTGGTCATTTTGGCCAATTTAGCTGTTTCAGACCTAGTGGTGATGCCTATACAAGTCTTATGTGACCGAAAATGAGGTCAATAAATGAATCCCTAATATGTGTGGTGAACTATTCAAAGTACGCTGCACCTATTGGTTTTGACCAATGTGATCAACAAAGTTTGAAGGACATATGCTTTTCTTTGGATATGTCAAAGATTTGAAGTTTGAGTTTTGTGAATTAAAATATTTGGGATCCACTAGAGATTTCAGGTTTACCTAAACACATTAAGGAGAAAAATTGATGTGGATTTACATAAGCACAAGAGGCAAACATGTCAAGTAGATCAGGAAGAACAGATTTGGAGCTTAACATTCATTTTGAGAGCTAGTCAGAGAGACTGAGAGAAAGTGTATATACTAGGAAGAAAAGTGTGGGGACTAACATCCAATCTATAAAATATACAAAATGACTAGATCGGGAAGGGCTGCGTTGAAGCATTTCATTCATCCTGATGACTAGTCGGAGAAAAAGATTTAAATGATTTTGTTTAATTTTGTTGGGGGTTTGGTTTAAGGAGTTGTGATATAAATTTGTGTTGTGTCTGGACACATTAGGAAAGAGGGTACGGAAACTTATTCTCAATCTAAGCAGTGCATAGGGGTGACTTGATCAGGGTAAATGATAAGGGATCTAAACTGAGGACAAGTCAGACGATCATTTTAAAGTAGATAGTTCAGGGACTAATGTCTACCTTAAGCTATAACCCGATTGGCTTAGAAGATGACCATTGGGCTTTGGTATTCTAAGGGTTATTCTATGGCGTGCATTGACTATAACAGGTAGTTTCACATACTCTATTGGGTCTATAGAGTCAATACATTGAATTGTCAAATCCTATGTGGGGGATTGTGGTCAATGAACCAAGAAGGGAGATTTGTGTGTTGATTTTATTTATTTAGGTTGATTTATTATTTAAGTATTAAATTACTATGACTAAAAAAGTTTCTTGACAAGAAATTTTTTTGCTCCAAACTTAGTTTAGATTAGTCAATGCATTACTTTATCGTACCAAAAAAAATAGTGAAATCAATGAGCTAAGTCGCTAGTGAGGGGGCCGCATCGAGGCTTAATCCTGATAATGAAGAGCCAATACTAGCTTGTTCCTCTATTCCACACTAGATAGGCTTAGCAATCCTAACTCAGTAGTGTGCAATGACTATACTAGGACCCATCCTAGATTTATGGAGCCAAGGCGTCAGCTGAGTTGAAGCTAATTTGTTAACAAAGCTGATGAACCCAACAAAAGAAAAAAAATACTTCTGGAGTCTAATGAGCTAGAGAGAGTTAAAAAGTATTATCTCAACTCATAATTACTAATTCAAAGTATTAACCTATATTAGCATCCTCAACTGTGACTAGATTAACAAACTTGATCTCATTGTGATGGTATCGTATGAGGTGTGCCCTAACTTTTGATGGATCATTAGCTAGACCGGTAGAAAGGAATGGTCAAGACCAAACCAAATTCGATTGTCTTGTTCCAAGGTGCTCAATGACTATAATAGAGGATAGTGGTTATACCCTAGGTTTAATTATCAACCAATTTTTTGAAAATAAATATTCTTAAACTTGAATTTAACATGTAATGCAATTTTAATTTTGAAAATAATATTCTTTATTTTTTGAAAAAATAATAGAAACAAGATAGATTTCATATATCTAATAGTTTAAATAGCTGAGCACAATATCAGAAATGCTATATTGTCTCGAAAGATATGCGTATCAATTCTTAGTAGACTTAACAATTTAAACTTAAAAGTTTATAACTCTATTTTGGTCTAAAAATTTTTAGCTGGTAATTACCCAATCTAATACACAGATTAGGCATGGTTTAGATTAATCTGGGTTCTTAATTCCCTATAGTGGCAAGCCCCTATAGTTAATCACAATTTAGGCAACCAAAGTCACCTAAGAAAACTCTCGATTAATATTGGTGGGATTTTGTCTCCATGAATTCAACGCTTAAGTTTTGATTTATTATATTGCCACATTCCGAAACAAGATTAATCAAGTTAATCGCATCAAACTCGAGGAAGTGTACTTTTCAGAGAATGGGGATGACATTTTGAACTCCTTTATGGAATTCTTCTCTAACAAATGGTGATTTACCCCAATTCAAGCTCACGATTGGCCTAATTTAAGGGCCTCATTACAATAACTAGCTGACTTTTTTCAATCAATTATCCGCCCATCTGATGATAACATTTGGCAAGCTTTCAAAGGTATCAGACCTATTCAGGCTCCGACTGCCAATGGGATTACTACCTCTTTTTATAAAATCTTTTTGCTCATTATTCAAATGGATGTATTACGTACGATTCATGAAATTTTTTTCTAGTAAACATATGCCTGATATGTTTAGACCTATAGCTTGTTAATAAGGTTTATAAGGTGGTGGATAAAATTGGCTCAAGGGTGTCGTGCCTTTCCTTATATCAGAGGAATTAGGGGCAATTATACCATATCAATCTATTTCCAACCACTGTTTGTTAGCCAAAGAGTTGTTCAACAAGCTGAAGCATTCAACTACCGTAAGGGCCTCATGTCCATTAAAATTGACATGGAGAAAGCCTACGGTAAGATAAGCTGCCATACCTTGCATGAGGTTCTTGTGGTTTGAGGCTGCCCAGAACCATTCAAAACTTGGATTCTTTGTTGTGTCGAGCAACCAAGCTTCTCCTTACTCATCAATGGTAAAAAATTCCCATGGATTAAGGTTGATTTTGGATTCCATTAGGGCTGTCCTTTATCCCCATACTTGCTTATTCATTGTCCTGAGCTTCTTTCTAAGGCTCTTTCCCAATGTGCAAGAGACATTGACATTAAAATCTTTAGGTTTGCTGTATGCGGATGATATCATAATTTACTTTGAAACCAATTTGGGTGCTACCAAATCCATTAAGAACATCCTTACGAAATATTGTATTTGGACTAGATAAAAAATTAATTCGTTAAATTATCCATCCTCTTTAGTAAAGCCACAATGATATGAATGTTGACCTCACTTTTGGTTGAGGTCTAGAAAACTTTTTTAGTAGTTTAGGTCTAGCCATAGGACTTTCCTATTGACTAGTCTTAGAAAATTAGAAAAGGTACCCCCACCATTAGAAATTCAAAACTCTTCTTTTTACTCAACTTGAAATTTCACATAATGATCTTAACCTCTAGCATTTAGTAGATAAGATCATTATAAGAGAATTCAAGAAGAGTCCCTATAGGATTACTTGGCTTTAGGATTGACCCTGGGTGTTGACTTGGAACTAGGGTACACCATATCTTCACAATACATTAACCCATGGTTCATTTAGAACGGATATCTATCCAATTCTATGTGAAATGCCTAACTTGGTCTTTTGCCCCTATGCACCTCCAACAAATTACCTAACT
>NW_018165371.1:808490-813337 GCF_001263595.1 Phalaenopsis equestris
ATTTTTATTGAGAGTATTCTTAGGTAACTTCAGTTATCTAAGATATAATTAGCTATAGGGGCTTGCCCTTATAGGAAGCTTTTCCCGAACCCAGCATAATATAAACCCTATTTAATTCCTTATATTAAATAGGGGAATTTGTCGGCCAATATATTGGTTTCGCAGACCAAACGGATGTCATGACTTTCTCTAGTTTATTTGATCGAGCCTCACCCTCAATTCTTGTATTCATCATTTGGGATAGATACAGAATTTGAGGTAAAGTGCTCTTCCATTTAAACTATGAAAATTATGGGGTCAGTTTAACATCATCTTATTCAAAACTAAATTTTTTAAAAAAAAAAAACGTCCTTCCGAAGCGGGCAACGGGATTTCAATTCCGATGACCGACAGCTTCTTACGGGCAAACCCCATACCAAAAATAGTGCCGACAATGAAGAAATCAACAGATATCAAACATTCAGGGTTTCATAAAGTGGCGAGATTAAGCTTGCTTTGTGGAAACTTAGTAAAGCAGATTTTTCTAGTTACAAAAGTTGGCTTCCAAAATTAATGTGAGGCACTTGATAGTTCTCGTTAGTTGGAAGGGCTACACATATTTATTCTTCACTCCTCCATATGTTCACGTATCGACTTGTGCATACTGATATCCCTTCTAGTATCCTCAATGATGGTGAAAAGAAATACCAATAATTTTTATGGCATAAAAATGGTATAATAAAAAAGTCGTCCACTATGTGGCATCAGAACAACTTTGTAAATAGCTATAAATGGGAGGCCTTGCCTTCCATACACCAAAAAACTATAACAAGCCCTTAAGGGCATGTATTGCTTAGAACTATTTAAAGGAAGGAAATTCTATTCTCCTTAAATGTCTGCTAGGTAAATATGGGCTTGATTGTTCAACCCAAAACTTTTTGTTTTTGTTGCCCGTTTCGAGGTGGAGAATTGCCAATGGAGTCAGTATTGATGTCTTAAAGAAAGCTAGGATTTTTGACACCTCCATTAACCAATGGCCTTGCTCGACAAACTTCAACACCTTGGCGAATGGGCGGGTTTCCAATCTGATCATAGATAATGATTGGAATCAGCAGAGGCTTCTCGTTTGCTTTGAGCATGATATGTAACACTTACTTCAAAAATCAGAATCCACCATGGAATTCATGAGGACTGCCTCGAGCTGAACAAAATTCACATGCGTAAAACTATTACTTCGCAAGCCTATGAAGCTATCTTCCCAACCAAAATATTGAAGCAAGATCGGCTCCACAAGCTACAAATTTACCCTCACGAACATTTCTTTTGGTGTTGTTTGACTCAAGATGCTATCCCGAACCAAGCTTGGTTAGTCTTAAGGGGCCTTACGACCCTTGGGGCTGCTTTGACGATGAAAGTCGGGATCACCTTATCTCCAATTGTTTATCTTTTTTGTAGAAGTAAAGATATTTTACACACATGAGGGTTTCTTCTGCCCATGTATTATTCTTTTGATGATGATGTCTGGAGGCTTAATACAATTTGAAAGTGTCATATGGCCCAAGCTAGTTGTTTCCGCTACACGATTTATCACTGCCGCCGAGCCTGCAATGCTAAAGTTTCACAACCAAACAAATGGTACGTTGACTATCATTTCTACTACTATTATTTAGGTCATTACCAAGGCTCATCTTTATCAATTTCAAGTGCACTGGGATGCTAGCCAAGCTTCCAAGTTGGTCCTTCCTTCTGGCCAACCTTTCAAGTTGGTCCTAATCCGAGAACTGTCTAGACCTAATATCTCTCTCAATTTTCAACCAAATTACTCAAAGTTTGTTCCTACACCTCTATCTAAGTGAGAAAAACCTATCTATATAGTCAAATACATATGAAATACAAAGTTCACTTCACACTTGATGAAACCGAGATGAAATTTAGGGATTTTGAGCTATACATTTGCCCACGAAGTGTTGCCTTGAGCTGAGATGCAACCTATGTATGATTTCAGTCGAAGGTGACTCGAGCTTGGTCTAGGGATATGTTAGGGTGCTCGAGAGAGGGGGCTTTTGATTGAGAACGTGGTTTTTACGTGTGGTGAAGCTTGTGGAATGATCAGCTTGGAGTTCAGTAGGGCTTGGCGAAATGGGTGAAAAAGCCCTGATTTTTAGTACTGAAATTAAGGTTTCTCAGTGGGAATGGATGGCTAAGGAGTGTGGGATTCCACTTAGGAGGTTTGTGAGAAGCTATGGAAGCAATTGGATAGAGTTTCCTCTAGGCTTTGGATGCTCTCCAAGTTTGGCCGTGAAGGGGGCTTTTTATAATTGAGGCCAAGGGGGGGGCCTCAGGCTGCCATTGGCTTGTGTCAATAAGCTGAGGTGGAGGGATGAGCGATGCAATTGTCCAATGGGAAAGGGCCACAAGGGATAAGTTCAATTTGGGGTTTATACTAAAGTGCAAGCACTCGATTTTGAGTTTTCCGACCACTAAAGCCGTCAGCCAAGCCAAGGGTGGCGACTAGCTGGATCAGGAAGGTCAGGAGGAGGTTTAACTGTGATTAGGCTTGAGGTTTGATGGTTGATGGCATGGGTAAGAGAATTAACTAATTCAGGAGAAGGAGCTTTCTTAAATTAAGGGACCCTAGGTCCATGGCACCAAAAGGGGGTCTTGGATGATGTGGTTAACATCTTAAGAGGTCAAACTAGGTTGGGATGATTAGAGCTTGGTTAATCAAAAAGATTTGAGACGGATTTGGGTTTAGGCTTAAAATTAGGGTTTATGCTTGGACTTAGAATTTAGGCTTGGCTTAGGCTTGGAGCTAGGCCAATTAATGGTTCAATTCGGCCTAGAGGGATGTTATGAGAAGTTTTGGAATCAATTTTGGTGTAATCAAAATGGTTACATAGCTCAATTTATTGGATTTTGAGTTGGGTTCAATCTTGTGATAGTTGAATTGGATTTGAAATTTGGGCTTGGAATTGGGTTCAATTGGGCTAGAATTTTGTTTTAATTGTGCTTGGATATGATGAATTTTGACGTGGATTTGAAATTGGAGAAGCTTGAAATGAATTTGATCAGAAATGGGGGTGATTTGTGGATTTTAGGGCTTTAGAAGCGATTTGGGGATTTTGGTCAATTTTGGTGGATTTGAGTGCAATTAAGTTTGTTGGGTGGTTAGGATTGATCTTGGGGATTTTTGGAGTGAATTTGGAGGTTTTAGGGAGTTTTTGAACATGACCGACATTTTGATAAATTTGGCCAAATTGGGGGTATTTTGGGAATTTTGAAGGACTAGTGGTATTATGGGCAATTGGAATGGTTTAAAAAATGATATTTGGTAATAATTTAGAAATTTGGAGCATTTTGAGCATTTTAGGGTTCAAAGGGCATTTTGGTAATTTTGGAAAAATTTTGGGGTTGAAGGCGAAAGCTAGGTATTTTGGTGGAATTGAAGCTCATTGGGTATGTTGGTACTTTGGTATATCTCACTCCCATATTTACATTTAAAGCATCCCATTATTAAAGTTAGCCAAATCTCATAGATTTTGCGATCGCCAAATCTCACAGATTTTGTGACCACCAAATCTCACCTCTCTGACGTCCATAATGAAAGCCTCCACATCTTCTGCGTGCATATCCTCCCCATTTATTGTATTAAACTCACTAATATTGACAATCTCTCCCTCACTAGGAAGAACATCATTATATACTAAACCAAATGCTCCATTAGGGGTGTCAAAAATTGACCCGACAAGCCAATTTGCGCCCGAACCCAACTTAAAAAATCCTAGTTCGGGTTAGCCCGAATAATTTTTGGTTAGGGTTCGAATTAAAAGTCTTAATAGTTTTTTTTGTTGGGTTCTAGTTGAACCTTCAGCCCAAAAATGACCTGCTAACCATAAATTGACTTGAAAATTGACATATAAATCTAAATTTGACCAAATATTGACTTGAAATTGACCATAATTTGGCCAAAAATAATTGTTATTCGATTTGTTTAATAGGTTATACGGGTCAGGTTTGTGTTGACAAGTCGTGTTTGCGTTGACCTTTTAATATTGGGGCCGGGTTTAGGGCAAGCTGTTTTGCGTTGCGTTAGACTTGAAACTGATCTAGGAATCTAATTTGACACCCTATGTTCCGTAAATGATGACATTGGAAATATTGAATATGTTCGTAGCCATATGGAGCGGCTTTTATGTGAACACATGCACATCTCTTTTGCTTACCATTTCTCTCATTTTGCTACCATCACCACTCACAACATTAACCTCCTTTTCATCCACACCTTGCCAAAAAAAATAGGTACATATCTTCTCAAAGTAAGGGAAAAATACAAATTGGAAAAAAAACAATAGGAGAGGGTGAATAAAAGAAAGCAATCTAACTTTTCAATGCCTTAAAGTGAATGGAGACTTTGTAGCGAATGTAGTAGTAGAAGCTAAACATGATCAACAATGAATACAACGTGAGGATGATAAACAAGACAATCAAGCTCCAGAAGTGTGGGTAAGGGACGACTTGTTATTTCTGTAAAGGTTACTTCCTTGAAAACACAAATTTAATTTTAATATTGAGATTTTTACATACACATTACTCTCATATGTACATATTTCACACTTCAAACTTCTAATTGTTTTCCGTTTTAATTTTCTCTTTTTTTATTTTTTAAAAGAGAGTCGCCAGCTTGTTGATCGTCGTATAATTCCCCCATTCAAATAAGTCTCCCTCCCGAACCCTATAAATGATTCGAAGAGGAGAGGAATCAAATAAGAAGGGACATACAACAAAGAGACAAACAAGAGAAAAAGTAAAACGTGGAGAGTCTACGTGCGATAAACCTCGCAAGGATAGGTTAAGAATGTCCGCCCAAA
>NW_018165371.1:813541-814510 GCF_001263595.1 Phalaenopsis equestris
GCAATCAAAGGAAGGTTATTCCGTGTGGGAACAGTCCCAATGCTTTAAAGCTCACACTAAGCAATCAAACAGAGAGTGAGTCTCTCACATCCCGAAATGGGTAGCGGCTCATCGACACATGGGGCCCACGGAATAACCTAAATCATCTTGACGGGGATATCCCAATATGTCAAAGCACGTCTGGGTCAAAGGGCAGATGACAAATCGTCGTATCCCAAATGGGCGGCAGCTCATCGGCATCAGGCCATCAAGGTGATATCAACGAGGTCAAGGAGCGACAGGGCTCAAAGAGGCTCAACAAAAAAAGAAGGTAGAGTGATCCTAAAAAGTAGAGGTAACTGGGTCGGGGTACCACAGACCCGTCATACACAGCTACTAGGACCCTAAGTCTACCTGGTCGTGAAGGTGAAGGTAGTCGACCCAACACGTCCTGAAATCCCCGGTCAGCAATCCGTGAATTGCATCATCCATGGGAACTTCGGTAGCCCTAAGGTCAGAGGAAAGAAACTCTATCCTATGACTACAAGCTGGAGCTCCAAGAGGTGGGACTTATACCTACCGAAGTAGCAAGGATGCCTCAGGAAAGAAGAGAAAGTGGAGGTTCAGCTACAAAGCTGTAAACACTCCAAAAAAAAGGACTTACACCCCGTCTGGGTCGGGGAGCCTTCTAAAACCCTAGGCGCACTAGACAACCACCTATATGAAGGTATGCTGGGCCAGTCAGGTTGGAAAAGTACGGGGACGCCTCCTCGGGACATGCAAAGATGAATGCAATTATCTAGAATGATCCTAAGTATTGTGGAGGATCTATTAATATATGCAGGAAAGTAAAAATTGTATTTTTTAAATCCTGAATATTTTAATCCTAAATTTTAATTATCTTGAAGATTTTATTTAGGATTTTGTAGAAAATTAAAATTTTAGGGTCCTTAATGAGCCTATGTTGTATCGTGAAATCCCAGATAAAAC
>NW_018165371.1:815133-817523 GCF_001263595.1 Phalaenopsis equestris
TCAAAAAGACTATCTAAAGACTATCTAGCACCCTAAATCCTAGCCTAACACACCATATAAAGAAAAGTGCATCAACCTAATATCTAAGTGGGGGGTAAGTATAGGTGTAGTATGACTTTGACGGGGTCATCATACCGTCCCCATCCTAAAGATCCAAATGATCTAAAGGGTGTCACGAAGAATGGTGACACGAGTTAGATCTATTAGATCTTTAGCACAGTCATACTCATGTCAGTCCCGATGAGTTAACTCGCATTGCTCATTGGGATTGACCCAGCGAGCAATGCTCGTTAAGGCATCGCGACCAACACGAGAGTCACTCTCCTAACGGGTTTAGCTCGCTATCCATGCAAACATGCAAATGCAAATGCTAATGCAGGCGAATCAAAACATATAAATAGTGATAAAGAGTATGCCATGAAGGCAGTGACTCGTAGAAGCGGGCATACCGTAGCAGTAGTAGCCCCAAAAAGATGGGCATGCCGTGGTGGCAGCGGCCCTAGAAGGTATGTCAATAAGGCAATAAAACAAAGGTGGACATACTATGATGGTAGTAGCCCTAAGAAGATGGGCATGTCGTAGCGGCAGGGGCCCAAAAAGAGGGTATGCCGATAAGGCAGTGACTCGAAGGTAGGCTGTAAAGAGTAGGCATGTCGTGACGGCAGGGGTCCTAGAAAGATGAGGATGCCCTGGTGGCGGCGACCCTAAAAAGGTATGCCGATAAGGCAATAAAAACAAAGGTGGGCATATCGTAGTGGCAGTGGCCCTAGGAAATGTGCTACTCAAACATATGATCATAATCGTGCAAACATACAGATGCAAGGCGGGATGTAATAATATACTCATGCATATGCGCTACAATAGGCAAAAATGCAAACATACATGCAAGACAATATAGTGGTGCAAGTAGTTGGTCAACTGGGTCAAGAAATCCGGTCAAACCAAACTGTCGTATCAACCGACTCAAAGAAGCCGATTGAAATGAAGTAAAATGCTTGCCGGGCCGGGGCGGCCGGACGATGTGAAGTGAAATGCTCGCCGGGCCGAGACGGTAGGACAAGGTGAGGTGAAATGCTCGCTGGGCCGGGCCAACCGGTCGGAGCGAAGTGAAATGCTTGTCGGGCCTGGGCAGCCGGTCGAAGCGAAATGAAATGCTCGTCGGGCCGGGGCGGCAGAACGAGGTGAAGTGAAATGCTCGTCGGGTCGGGACGGCTAGACGGAGCAAAGTGAAATGACGTGATATGTGACATGCAAAATGCAACATGCAAACATAACATGTGATAGGGAGCCATTCTCGTGCTAACGTTCTCACCGGGAAACCTAGGGTCAATACATAAAAAGATGGCGATTGTCGCTTTTGTTTTGGCGAGGCAAGTGGGGAACTTCTCCCGGGATTCTCAAAGGGAGAATTTCTCCATCTCGTCATGAAACGGGCTAGCAGCAACACTCTTCCCAATTTCACGACGACTCCGAGCTTTGCAAAATGAGTTAATGACTGTCATTTTCTCATTTTGCAAAGGTCTACTTTTCGATCTTTCTAAAAGATCGGAACAACGAAAGCAAAGGGGAGCGAAGGGAGCTCCAACCTCTAGGATTTTTGTGCTAGGGCTGACAATCAAATATGATTCACTCGACTATCGTAGGAAAATTAGTTGTGCGACGGGATCCCATCCTATAAATCACCTCTAGGAAAACAATCGATCCATCACATAGGTGTGCCGCCGCGCCGGCCTTCGCCCGCGCACACAACCCCCGCCGCCTATCACATCTACAACCTAAGGCCGGCTAGGGAGTAAAATGCGAAAGAGAAGAAGAGTTATACCGTCGCGTAGTTTGCACAAAGCCTAAAGAAGTCTGACGGAAGCTTGCATGCGAGTTGGAAGTTTTTCGTACCCTCCCGAATGATGTTGATGTTCGCGGTCCAGCAGTGTCGAGGCGGCGAAGTGATGGATGCTAGTTTGTCGGCGGTGAACGCCGAAAGTGGAGGAGATGTGGAGGGAAAGCCCAAATATGAAGCTTCTCCTCACCGTTTTGCTCCGGCGAAAAGTACAACACCGGCAAGGCAAAAGTCGACGGGAAGATGGCGAGAGAGGAGGTCTTTTTCGCGAATGGGGAAGAGAGGAGCGGGAGTTCGCGAACTCGCGATCCTGAGGAGACTCTGTCGTGAGAAGATGGAGGAGGAGCCGCCGTTTTTGCCAAAAAAAAATATAAATAAATAAATCCCCCTCCATCCTCTGTTGCGAACCGGAGCTTTGGAGAGCCAGAGAGACGTGATCTTGGGGGAAGAGAGGAGTTGCTTCTGCCATTTTTTTTACCGTTAGAGAGAGAATAGAGGAGAGAGGGAGGAGAGGAGAGAGGAAAATGAAAATCTTTTAGAGAGTTACAGCTAT
>NW_018165371.1:817623-824274 GCF_001263595.1 Phalaenopsis equestris
CCTACACCTACGATATCCAAAAATTGATGCCAACACTAATTTACAAATAAAATACATAAATTCTTCCTAATACCACAAAAAATACATCGTCTTGCTTCATTCTCTACACCGCTAGAAAAATTATACCAGTGCGTGAACTACTTCATCGTGCGGGAAATCCTTCTCCAACAAACACAACTCGCTTTCCAACACACAAACTACATATCGCTGGTGTTCAATTCCCTTCTCCAATTCACAGGAAGATTTTGATTCAAAAGCTCCCACTTTTGTTCCTAGGCAAGCAATTTCTTTTTAAGAAGATTGTAGGCTCAATGGAGGAGGGGGGAGAAGGAACAAAAGAAGTGTTTTCCTTGATTGAAAAAAATGGAAAAAGAAGATCGACGATTGAAAGTGACAAAAAAGCTCCCTTTGCTTGGTAATCTGCAATGGATTCTTAAGACCTAAGCTTAAAATAGGGAAAAGTGAATGGAAGGATGAGGAGAAGCAACATTGAGCAGAGAGAGAAATGCTAAGGCGTCGAGTGGGTGGAGAGCAGAAGAATTTAACCTCGCGGTCTGGAGAAGAGAAAAAGTGGAAGATAATGAAGGTTTGACAGAATGTTTTTTTGTTTGTAAGTTACAAATAAATATATTTAGAGTGTTATGTATATAAAAATATTAATATTAAGTGCTAGAATTATAAATAAGATAAATTAAGTGTGAGAAAAATATAATATTAAATAAGTATATAGAAATATAAATAAATAATAAATAAATAATAAATAAAGAAAGAGATATATATATATATATATATACTTATTTATTTATTTATTTATTTACATAATTATGCCCGGCGTTTGCCGCCAGATCTAACTTCTCGGGTGGCAAGATCGTAATTCAAACACTTACCACACGCTATTTAAACTATATGCTGTTCCCGAATCGACGGTGGCGGGCGCGGTGGATTTACGCAAAAGCTGTAGTGCTGCTGCTCTTTTTGTCTGCGCGGAGTCCACTCGGCCGCCAGCTTTTCTGATTTCTTCTGATACTATACGAGGTGTGTGCACCTTGATCCTCCAACTTCTTTTGGTTCACCACTGTGTGGGCATCGATACTCCACCTTTGCTTTCCGATTCCAATTTCGACGACCTAGGGTTTGCCGCTTTGCTATCTACTTAAGAAAGTCTAGCTGGCAACCCATGATATCTTGTTTGGTTTCTAAAGCATCTGTTTTGTTCGATCGATGCAATGATTTTCTTGATCGGTCTTCGTAGCTTGTAGTGCTTAACGAAACAGTGTAACTTTTTTCTTGGGTGGCGCCCGCCCTTTTTTAGATTAGATTGGATGTGCCTAATTTTTTCGTTATTTTGGATTTATTGGCTGATTTGAATCTATTAGTCTAGTTCCATGCTTGTGCTTTGGCATGTTTATTTAATGCCGGGACGAGGAAAATTACATTCAGTGGAGTGAACTGAAGCTGTTTGTTTATTTCTGGTGCAGTGGAAACTTAGAATGGCGTCAAAGCGAATTTTGAAGGAACTCAAGGACCTGCAGAAGGACCCTCCAACCTCATGCAGCGCAGGTATTTTTGTTTTTAATCCATTTGTCTTATTTGTAGTATGACTCCTGGAAATCTATCTTCCACGGTCATGGAAATTGCTTTTCTTTGTTATTCGCTTGAATAATTTAGCTTTTTTATATATTTTTTTCATGCCTTTGCACTTTTAAGTCGTTGTAATAAGGCATTTGGAACTTTTTGCTGCACTATGAAAGCACTCTTTTAGGCTGCATTAGTTATTTACTTTTAAGCTGGTTAGAAAAGATCTGATATAAAATTGGGCTTTCGTTGAAAGCTCTCCAATGCACATGAACTTCCACCATGGATTGACTGCTATAGACAACACGCATGCAGAGTAACTAGTGTAGAAAAGTAGCAATGGCTTTTTGCTTTTTTTCTACATCTCGACTCAACAATACCAATCAAAGTCTTAGTGCAATTTTCTTGCAGCAAGTTAATGAATTTTGGTTGCGATCACTTGTTATGTTGTAGCTATAACTAAGAATAAAGTTTGTCAGGTTACCTTCTTGAGGATCACTTTTGATGAGGTTAGATATTTTCTATTGATTACACTAATGATCTTTGTTTAAATTTATAATTGTTTTCTATTTCTCAAATATTTGTATATTATGGTTCATAATGTCATCTTTGCTTAAGATTCGTCTTTTGATCAATTTTTGCTTAATATTCATCTTTTAGGCTGCCTTGGTTGATACATGTTGCGGACAATGTGATTGTAATTGGTAGGATATTTGCTAAAATAAGTGAAAATTTTGAGCAATCAAGAAAATGTTCATAAGATAGATGAGTTAGACTTAGTAGAATAAAGTATGAAAGTATAACTTGGCAAGTTTAGTAGCAGCGATGTTAACACTTATTGATCAATTTTTATTATTATAAGATAAAGTTCTTCATAGATTTAGTTTGTTTATGTATTTTGAATCTATTAGATGTTGAAATATGAGATTATATATGCATTTTTAACTTAGAAGAAAGTTAAGTTTGTGTGGTTAAATTGGAGAAGTGAATGTTTGGAGATTCAAAGATAATTTTTATGACTTTATGTCAATACTATATGCATTTGAGTGCTAGCAATAAAAAGATATTTGATATATAAGTTAAGCATGATAGAAATGAGAATATTAAGATGAATATGTGGTGAAATTAAGGATTGTTTATATTATATTGATGAATAAAGTATTCTTTTTTGAAGATAAAATAATTGAAAATAAATTTATGTGGTTTGAACAAGTAAATTGAATGATAAAAATGCACCCAATAGGCTGGTAAATAAAATTAGTATTGAATGACTTGGAAGTAGGTCCAGCTCAAAGTTAATATATGGATAGAAGCTATTCTAAATGACTAATGAAGAATAGGTTTAACTTAGGTGATGCTCAAGCGGAACATGTAGAAAATGAAGTTTCAAAACTAATGATGATGAAGGTTTATACTCTAAGTTGTATGTTTTGCATGTTAGCTTGGTTGATCTTACAACTCTCAACCCACAACAAACTTCACTCCATCGGCTGCCATCCACAAACTCCACTCCAATTTTCACCTTCATCATTCTGGCTATTTCCTATCCCCCAGTTATATGATTGTTTCCTAGTTGATTTCTCTGTCTTTTACATGCTTTGACTTCCACTTCCATGTATTAATCAACATATCTGTTCCATACTTTCTAGTTTTCCTGGCATCCATCTTTTCAAGTATCTGTATTTTATTATTATTATTATTATTAGTATTATTATTATTATTATTATTATTTTGCCTTTATTATGTTGGTGATAATCCACAGCGGTTGGCCTTCCGCCGCGACAATTCGAATAACATTGTCATTGTCCCAATACAAGATCGGTAGTTGAGGAATGACGGATCCGGATGGTTGTCGAGAAGCCAATAAGGGAATCAGAGGAAAATGAAGGTCGCCAAATCTCAAGCCTGTTAATGTTGTCGGAAACAAACCAAGGTCCACCCATAAGTACCGTGTCCTATGCCTCCACTTTTTCAAATATGCAAATGAAAGAGTCATTACAAAACTAAAATAAAACATATAAACTCAATATTCATCATTAATATAATCCTAATATAATTTGAAAAAGTTACAACACAAAAAATTCATTTCCATAATAGATCTTCCTTGCATGAAACCAAATTGATTCTCCAAAATTGATATAATTTTCTCAAGTCTATAATCCATTAACTTGTTTTATAACTTCAATGTATATATTATAAGTTGCTTTATAATTATCACAATGAACATCGCCTTTATTCTTACTCACTAATATCAAAATGTTTTTCTTTAACCATTTAACATCCTCTTAGTATTCAAAACTCACATAATTCTCTAAATTTAAATAACGTGTATTAAGCATTCAAAACCCAATTAATTCCCTTTTTTATCAGTCTATAACATAAATCATCATTTGTTCATTGTGCTCTTCCAAAATAAATTCTTTCTTAAATCTCATTTAAAATTTTCCAAAAAGACAATTTCAGTTTTCCTTTATGTCTATATATTTAACTAAGATCATGTAAGTTTGCCTATAATGCATCCAACTTGATCAAAGTCGCTAGGTTCCTTATATCTTGCATTATCTATTCTGCATATATTATTTTATCCTTTCTTTATACCAAACTTATTATATAAAACAATCACAAATTAGTACTTTTACTTGGTTCATTACCTTCTATGCAAGAGTTTAAATTAAGGCTCAATAGAATTAAACTTCTGCTGCCCTTTAAAAGCGCATTTCTTACCATAATAGCATTCTTCACCTCTTTACTCCACCATCATGTCTCCATACAATCTACGTTGAAATCTACTAAATTTCTATTGTAATATTTTTACTAAAACTAACCATCTTCTAAAAAATTATGTTTTGTTCAACGAAAAAAAACCAATTTGCCTCATTTATCAATTTATCCTTAAAAGGAAACAAAAACTCTACAAATGCAGGGGTAGACGGCATACATGAACTCCTCACCAAACTCTACATTAGTTGGAACTCCATGCACTAGGTGCATTCTTAACAATCTATCTTGAAAGACTAACAATTTCTCACATTTTAAATACGACTAGCTTATCTTAAACCAATTATTTGATCATTTGATATAAACTCCTAAAATATGCATGCATAACAACTTTATAATATGCCAAAGCATCTACTGGAAATTGCATACAATCCTTTAAAAAACAAACATAATATTCTTTTCTGCTAGGTAAAAATGAAGTGATCTCATGACCTGGTTTCTAAAAGTAACTAAGTGTTTTCCACATTTCTTAAAGTATGCATTAATTATTAGAAATAGTTGGTTAATACAAATATAATGATTAACCATTATTGCAAAACCATTAGCTACCACAAAATCATATATAGGTTTCCACATCGTTTTTTTATTTCCTGTTTCATATCCACCATGAATTCTTACAGCCCATCCTATGATAAATTCCATGGGCCTTTAAATCAACCCAATAAATACACTTTCTTCCACAAGTACGCAGTGTAGTAATTCCTCTTTCTCTTCCAAAAATTATTTTTTAACTATCTTCTATTCCAACATATAGAGCATAAACATTCTCAACAATAACAACTTAATAGCAATAATCTTATTACTAACTCTATTCATCTAAATAATTTATCCTTTAACTCTTAATCGACTATTATCATAAATCTATTTGAATTGTTAACATTTCCAACATACACTAACTTACAGCATTTCCCATTATCATTGAAAAATTTCTCCTTTCCCTTTACTTCTTGAAAATAAATGATATTTATTCTTTTAAGTATTATGCCCATCAATTATCTCATCTTCCCATGCAAAGTTCCCAAACTCTCCATATAGTAAATCTAGTAATAATCTTAGATCTACCTATCCTTACTTACATTTCACCATAATCTAGTTAAGTTGTGGTACATCACCTCTAAGTGAGGAGTGTCAAGTAAATGTTTTCCTACTTCTCACTGAATATGTCATAGCAAGTCATATACAAGGAATTACTTGAAAATTTAAACTTGGATTTATTTTATTGCTGTGGCATAAAACTTATTATTGGCTACTGAACTAATGTTTACGCTCAATATTACTTAGTTATGCTAGCAACCACTAAAGGGTGGGTTTCTTTAAATTAGCAGACCATGAAACCACTTAATCGACAATAATAATTATAAAACTTCTCATTTCGCAAGTCCTAGGTTTTAGGGAGATCCATGGAAAAAATTGTCAAGAACAGCTTTTAAAACCGTTGGATTAAAATCATAATTACTTAGTTGTCATATTATGCAGCAAAATTCTCAAGGAAATGATGTTTCCCAGGAAAAGCAGCTGAAAATTTTTTTTATGTGAAATGCACACAAAAATTTTAGGTATATCCAAGAGGCGAAAATGGTTTTGGTTTTGAGAGAATTAATTCATATAAAAAATGAAAATTTGAATTAATTCATATATAAAATGAAAATTTGGTAAGTTCAAAACAAACGAAAAGGCACTAGAGCAAATACCTTCAAAGGGAAATCCGGCTGAAATATGAACAACTAAAAAGGAACTTAACGCAAATGGCTCACAAAATAGGAAAGTGTTATAAGTTATTCAGTTCTCTTGACAAATTTACAGTTACTAGAGCACGAAAAGAATATAAGCCATGCAACTCTCGCAATCGCTGCAGATGGGAGATGGGCTAAATCAATCCCAATTTTCTTTTTATGCTTTCTTTTCTATAATTCATCATTCATTTATAGTCATTTCTTATATATGTGTTGTATTAGGGTTTGAAAGTCAGTTTTTCATGTGTTTTGTATTGGGTTAGCCCCCGACATCTCTTCTTCCTTTTGAGGGTTGTATCTGTCGGCGCTTAAAAGGGGAAAAGAGTTTAATGTTTGGGGGTCGCCCGTAAGAAGCTGTCGGTCGCCGGAATCGAAATCCCGTCGCCCGCTTCGGAAGGACTTCTTAATTTACGTATATATATATAATTTTAGAAAAATATGAAATCAAACTGACCTCATATTTTTCATAGTTTAAATGAAAGAGCACTCAACCTCAAATCCTGTATCTACCCCAAGGGATAAACACAAGACTTGAGGGTGAGACTCGATCAAATAAACTAAGAAA
>NW_018165371.1:825196-825902 GCF_001263595.1 Phalaenopsis equestris
AGAAACAGGAGTAATATGCTACACAGGAAGAGCAGTAGCAAGTAGAAACAGGAAAATTAAGTACTGTAAAATGTAAAGCAGACCTGTATGCCTGTGAAATCTGCTGTCCCTTAAGCATAGCAAACCTAAATGTATCTCAAAAAGTAAATCCCGAAAGAAACGTCGTCCAGGAAACCCGAAGAAAAGCGGAGGAACTCGAGAAAATTAACGAAAGAGACTCAAGTAAAAGAAAATCCTCAAAACTCCTTGGGAAATCCCGAAAGAAAAGAAAAGTAACACGAGTGCTCCGTCCCAAAATTTCGATAAAACCAAAGAAAATTCCTAAGTGAGGGGGACCGCAAGCACTTGTATGAGACTAGGCTCATATATATTTATTCTCGAGGAATCCATGAAGGCTGCTCGGTCACCCGAACGTATAGAACCCGCCACTCGTCTAGAAGGGTGTCTTGAACCTCACTTAGGGGGCTATTTCCCAGCCTAAACAGGTATTCGTCAGGTGGACAATGTATTTTAAAAACATATTTTAAAATTTATATTTTTGACATACACATAAATCTTGAAAAAGATTATCAAATTTTGTTTTATGAAGAAGAATGTATTTTATATTTTGAAATAGATTTTGGCAATTGTTATTGTCCACAAGACGATCAAACTGTCAGGCATAGGATCGCCGACCGACTGAGGAGGCTCGAGCCAAATCCCGCTT
>NW_018165371.1:829575-841315 GCF_001263595.1 Phalaenopsis equestris
TTGTGCAAAAGGCCACCCTAAGGCTCAGGAAGGTCCTATAGGGAATCCCTTTTGGGTTTCCTCATGTTGGTTTCATCCTTCTAAGTGCTAGAAGTCGATACCACACACGCGAAACCTCCAAAAGAGGACGGAAATAGGTCGAACTAAAACGAGGCGGGCACCACTTCTAAGGTTCTAAGATAGTCGCAGGAAGACCCCTAAGGCTAGATCCTAACTCCTACGAGGAATACTAGACCTCACGAAAATTGAGGTCAACAGTATCTTAAGGTTCCAAGTAGCGCTTCAAATGTATCTTGATCTCCAGGTGGTGTTTATCCTATACCAACTCCTCTACATCCTTCCCGCTTCACTGCCACGCATTCTTCCTCGCTGCAAGCCGCCCTGGCAGCATCCTTTTGTTTTCCTGTTGTTTCCTTGCTGTCCAACCCTTTTCCTTCAAATTGGGTTGACTTGCTTTTAAAGGGGCTAATTGGCCCAATTCAATTGACCCATTTTTTAATTAGTTGAGTTAACATGAATGATCCATTGAAATTCAATGGGAAGGTTTGTTTGAGCTAATTTGGTCAACTTGGCCAAAATGACTCTATAATTTTCAATTAGTTTTACTTGGGTTTGATTAGTCGATTAGCTTTATCAGTAGTTATTTCTCTTATGATCGACCTAGTGACACTCAATTGAAGGCCCAGTTCAATCAATTTGGCCAATTTGATGGTTTTTTCTTATTTGGCAGAATGGATTTACTTTGGTTAGTTTATATTCGAGGGTCTAATTAGGCTAATGCAAGGATCACCGTGGCTTAACCAGGTCATGCCTACCCTAATAGACACATTGGGATCAATGGATGAAATTAATTATATCATATTCAAAGTTTGGGTCCCATCATATCAGTTGGCTTTAAATCGTGCTTGCGTCTTGATATGGGCTAGTAGAATTGTTAATCTGGATTTTTCTATGTAGGTTTTGCAAATCTGAACCTTTTATAAGGTGTTTGACCAATCAATTAGATTAATTGAAATGATTGATTGGGTCTAAGGGATTGCTGGTTTGGTTGACTTTTGGCCAAACTTAGGATCATAGTCAAAATCGAGCGATCCATCAGCTAATTAAAGAAAGTTCAAACAGTATTGAACCATTGCATAGGAAAATTGAAGGCTTTAGCCCGTAATTGGCCCTAGCCCATTGGGTCTAGGGTTAGCTAGGATTTAGTTGGCCTAATTCTGACTTGAGACAAACTATTTAGGTTGAATTGAGTTTCTTGGATTCTGGGGATGAGCCTAGGGGTTAATTTAGGTTCGTTTGGGAGCCTGTGGTCAATCTAGGGTTGCCCTCGTGGCAGTCTAAGTCTGAAGTCTGGATTAGGATTTTTTGACCTTAAGCAACCGAGGATTCAATCCTACAGAAAATCATATGCTATATCTGAATAGATTGATAAGTTTGGAAAGGTTCAAGTCTAGGGTTAGACCAGCCTTGGCCTCATCAATCATTCCAGGTATTGAGATTCAATAACCTATATCATTTCTAGTCAAATGATTTTTTGACCGGTACGATCTGGCCTTGGATTTAAGGCAAAATTTGATATCAACCCTGAGAACTCATAAAACCAAGCCCAAATGTTTAGGATTAGGTTAATGATGATGATGATGGTGGCTGTGACAACAATGGCTGCAGTGACAAAGATTGTGTTTTGTTAACTTAATGCTTTTAGACAAAAGTCTAGTGCAAGCATGAATCCTAGTTGAAGTGCTCTATATAAAAGAAAAGATGGGCCATTAAAGATTCTTATCTGTCATGAATTATGTAAAGATGTGTGTTTAAAAGAACTGTGCTTAGTAATGCACAAATCAGATTCATTTGTTAGCGCAATTAGGAATCAATATCAAATGAATGTTTTAGTATTTAGGAATTTTCTGATTTTTTCTGTAATCCTGAGGGGAAAAACAATTGTAAACTTATTTTAGTGCTTTTAACTTTATTATTAGCATAAATATTTCATTTAGTGCTTTTGATTTTATTTTTAACACATTTTTAATTCCTTTTATTTATTGGATATTCTGACTGTCATTGTGAAATTATGTCAGGTCCCTTGGGAGAAGATATGTTCCATTGGCAAGCCACTATAATGGGGCCACCTGATAGTCCTTATGCAGGAGGTGTTTATTTAGTGAACATTCATTTCCCACCGGATTATCCCTTTAAGCCACCCAAGGTTTGGTGTTATGCTAGCTGAACTGAATCGTATTTCGGAACTTATGAACAGCCATTATACTCAGTTGCCAACCTGTGCCCCTTGTTGCTCTTATGCTATTGCATAAATTTTCTTTAATTGAATATTCAAATCTTATTGTTGCATGAATTTTATGCTTTCTTTGTTGAACGGCTACAATCTTCTACATTTTTATCATTTGCCTTATTCTAATTTTTTTTGGTTGGTTTTTTTAGTCCATTATTCATTCTTTGCTTTACCCAAGATTTTTTCTACACAAGTTCTAGCCATATCTTATTTGGTTTATTCATTTTTATTTGTAATCTTTTCACATTACATGTTATATCCTAAATCACCCAAGTTAATTTTCGTACCTTTTTTTTCGAGTGCCGTTTGTATTCAACTGTTATTACTCCTATAATTTTTCTCATGTTATTTTTTATTATTTGATCATTCCTACTTTTATGAAAAATATGTCTACCTTCTCATTTATCTCCCCGAGCTTTATTGCGAATTTTGCATTGCCCAGTAATCAAATTAATACAACATAACAATTAGCAATTTTCATTGCAAATTTACAAAATTAACATTTTGGAGCTTCATTAATATTATTTTTATAGCATGAAATTCTCTGGACACTTCTATATTATAATCACCCCTTTAACTTCAGAAGTTATGTGCCTGTTGATAGGCATTTGCTATACAATAGAACAAAGGCACCTGAACTTATTATATTAATGTACTCTTGATTTATATTTATTAGTTTCATATCGACGATAATTATGTCTTGTACTTGTTCTTTTATTTTATAGGTCTGTAACCGCTTTTTTTCTACTTCATTAGTTTAATTGTTCATTTTCTTCAATATTGATCACATTTTCTAATAAAATGTCTTTTGAAAATAAGTTACAATGAGCTATGTTATCTTGAGTATTTTTCATAATCATCGTTTAGAACAAGCTAAACATTGCCATTGCCGGTCCCAAGCTCGCATGTGAAAAATGGAGGGTTGCGTTAGGTAGTCGACAACCAGCGCAAAACTTGTCGAAAAAATCATGACATGAATCCATTTGATTATTGTGTAAGTTCTAGGGCGTCCCTGGAAGTGACGTGCTATATAGTCTGAATACAGTGAAAAGTGTGCAAAGGACGCTACAACGGCGCCCGAGTGTAGTGTCAAATATGCAAGGGTTCCCACATTACGGACGGATGCGGGTAAAAAAGTTAGTCCATGAAACTCTTGAAACTTATGAAATTAATATTAGGATAGGATCTTGGAATATATGTACTCTCAATGGTAAGTTAATGGAATTAGTTGAGTTAATGGAATTAGTTGATAGTTAATGGAATTAGTTGATATTTATGATTCATAGAAATATTAATATTTTATGTATTTAAGAAACTAAATGGGTTGGAGAAAAAACTAAAGAGATTGATAACTTAGGTTTTAAACTTTGGTATTCTGGTAAGAGTCGTACTAGAAATGGTATAGTAGAAATGCTAGAAATGGTATAGTGTAATTATAGATAAGAGTTTGAAAGATAATGTTATAAAAATTAATAGAGTTGGAGATATAATTATTGCCCTTATTATTATCATTGATACTAAGATTTTTAATATTATAAGTGCTTATGCTCATCAAATAGGTTCAGATATAGGGTATAAAGATAAATTTTGGAATGACTTAGAAGACTTGATACAAATGATACTTCTTGAAGAAAAAAATTTTATTGGAGGAGATTTAAGTGGACATGTCGGTAGAATGATAGAAAATTTCAGAAATATTCATGATGATTACAGTTTTGGAGTGACTAATGAAGAAGATAGAGCTATTTTAGATTTTGTTTTAGCATATGATTTTGTTATTACTAATAATTTATTCAAGAAAAGAGATTAACATTTTGTTACTTATAAGAATGGATCCAATAAAACACAAATTGATTATTTTCTTATGAGAAGAAAAGATCGTCAAGATTGTAAAGATTGTAAGGTCATTCCAAGTGAGAATTTAAATACCCAACATCGTTTATTAGTTCTAGATTTTAAGATGAAGAGTTGTAAAATAAAGAATACTATGACTCATCATCGTAGATGACTGTGCATGCCTTAGATAGCTGATTCAAGTAAAATTATTTTTATGAGCAAAATTCAAGATTTCAAGATTTGAGATGTTTATGAAGAAATTAATTCTATGTGGGATACATTAATGAGTACTATTAAACAAGTTATAAGAAAAAAAAATTTTATAATTAAAAATAGTTGGTGGCGGAATAATAATGTGCAAGAAAAGATGAAATATAAGAAGTTATGTTATAAAAATTGGTTTAAATATAAAAGCTTAGAGAATTGAGAAAAATATCAAACGGGCCCATAGGGAGTCTAAAAGAGCAATCTGTGAAGCTTAAAATTCTGCTTTTAATGATCTTTATGATGGATTAGATATTATGGAGGGTAAAAAATATATGTATAAGCTAGCCAAATAAAGAGAAAAGAAAAGTAAAGATTTAACTCAAGTAAAGTGTATTAAAGATGAAAATTAAAAAGTGTTTTTCTTAAAAAAATATTCAACATAGGTGGATGAGTTATTTTGATAAACTTTTTAATGATGTTTCTGAAAATACGATCGACATTAGTGATCTTAATGCTGTTAATAATAAAAAATGTTTCATTTTTACCGTCGCATTAGTAAAAAAAAAAGTTGAGGAGGCTTTAAAGGAAACCAAGGGTGGAAAGTCCGTAGGACCTGATGATATTTCAATTGAAGTATGGAAATATTTAGGAGAGTTGGGAGTTTCTTGGCTTACTAAACTCTTTAATATTATTTTAAAAACAAAAACAGATGCATGAGGAGTGGAGAAAAAGTATTTTTGTCCTCATTTTTAAGAAAAAAAGGGTATGCACAAGAGTGTGTAAATTATAGAGGAATTAAGTTGATGTGTCATACTTTAAAATTATGGGAGGGTAATTGAACATAGGTTAAGACGTATTACGAGGATTTCTCATAATCAATTTGGATTTATGCCAGATAGGTCTACTATGAAAGCTATACATTTATTGAAAGGTTTGATGGGCAAGTTCATAGATAACAAGGAGAATCTACATTTAATTTTTATTGATTTAGAAAAAGCTTACGCCAGGTTCCAAGAGATATCCTTTGGAGAGTTCTTGAGAAGAAGGGTATTGATATGAATTATATTCAAGTCTTTAAAACTATGTATACTAAAGCTATTTACATGTGTTCGAAGTGAAGTAGGATTAACGAAATATTTTCTTATTTCTGTGGATTACTTTAGGGATCAGCTTTAAGCCCATATCTTTTTGCTTTAGTTATGGATGGTCTTATCGGACATTTACATGATATACTTTGGTGTATGCTTTTTACTGATTATATCCTTCTCGTGGATAAGACAAGAGAAAAAGCCCAGGCAAAACTTGAATTATAGAGGTCTACATTGGAGTCTAAAGGCCTTCATTTGAGTAGAACTAAAACTAAATACATGGAATGTAATTTTAGTAGTAGTAGCTCTAGTGGTAGAAGTGTAACTTTGGGTGATCAAATTATTAAAAGGTGTGAACGATTTAGATATCTCGGGTCTGCTGTTCAAAGCGATGGTCATATAATGTGGATGTTAATAGTAGAATTCATGTTGGTTGGTTGAAGTGGAGGATTGTGTGATAGAAAAGTACTGCTTAAACTGAAAGGAAAATTTTATTAGATGGTGCTAAGACCTTTAATGCTATATGGCGCTGAATGTTGGTCTTTAAAAGAGAAGCATAAAACTAAGTTAAGTGTTGCCAAGATAGGAATGATTAGGTGGATGAGTGGCTTTACACTTAGAGACAAAATGCGAAATGAATATATTTGTGATACGGCTGGTGTAGCTCCTATGATGGACAAAATTAGAGAAAATCGTCTTAGATGGTTGGTCACATTAAGCGTCGACCATCTGATGATCCGATTAGGAGAGTAGATGTTTTAGATTCAACTTATGTTAAGAAAGGCAGAGGTAGGCCAGGAAAATTTGGGCTTGTTGTATAAAAAATGATCTTAATTTATTAGAACTAAATAAAAATATGATACTAAATAGGACGCAATGGAGAAAAAGGATTCATGTAGCCGAACGCACATAGTGGGATTAAGGCTTTGTTGTTGTTGTTGTTGTTGTATCGTTTAGAACAGGAAATGGGAGTTTAATTTTGATCTTGAATTAATGTTGATCCCTCTGTGTAACCAGTGGCGAAACTAGAAACTTTTTTATGGGAACTACCTGACTGTTTAAAGAACACCCTCAACTTTTTTTTAATAATTTTTTTATTTGAGTTAATGTATGTACAATTTATTGCTGTTGTTGTTTTTATTACTATTTTATTATATAAATTAAACTTAAATATAGAAATAAAATAAGTTAAACAATTTTCTATGAATAAAAATAGAATAAAAACATTAATAGATGACAAATATGTAATATTTAAATGGGCATGTGCCCCTCTTGTCCTCCTCTTAAATACGCCCTTGTGTATAATCCCACTGTGATTGATAACTCTTCTATAATTATTTTATTACTTATAATCCTAGTGAGAGGCTCAGCATACTGATGCAACACAAGTTGGCTTGGCTAAAAAAAGATTTATTTTTCATTGGCCTGTCAAATCGAGTCACTATGGAGTGGAGTTTTCAAGCTTTTTTTGGCTTTTTTACTTTTTTTTGTTCTATTAATTTTGATTTTAATTTAATTTATTTTGATAGATTAGGTTATTTTCTTTCGGATTATATTTGTTTGGGATTTAATTTCGAAGATTGGATTAGATTTGGTTTCGAATGTAAAATTTGAACTTATTCTTGTACCTCTTTATCTTTAATATGGATTTGTAGTTGTAACTGAGAACATATTTTGGTGACTTGTAATTATTTTTTGGAGCATTTACTTACATACCACAATTTTAATGCATTTACATATCTAACACCTAAGCTTTCATATTTACATTCATAATACTCAATCATAATACTCAAAATTTTACATCACATCAAAAATATCTCTTTTAATTTTTAAAAATCGAATGCATCATTTTATGCATATGTTTATAGCATCAAGGTGTTATAAATTTAATAGTAAACTTTAGGTGTTAGATATGCAAGGAATTGTGTGGTACGCATCTAAACTTCCCTGATTCTTTTGGCCAACTGGGCATTCTTCTTTTGATTTAAGCTTTTGTGTACATGGATCACTCCAAATTGTGTATGCGTAGTTTCTTGGTCCCCCTTCAATCCCTTAATTTTTGTACTAGAGCTAGTTTCTTGATGTTGATTTTGGTTTCTGCATCTCTCTCCATCTCATTGTTATCTCTCCAGAAACCTTGCTTGCAATTTTCTTGTGGATATCCCAAACCTGTGCAACTTTTCCGCTCTGGTGCTTACCATAATTGCTTGCTCATAAATTGCGCTATTTGCTTGCTAGCAGCATGGCATTCGCTGCTTGTACCTTCTCCCGCTATAGCTGGACTGCATTCCTAATTCCTTGCACCAAGTCTTGTATAAGAGACTTTTCTTCATGCAATTGCGTGCAACCCTTCATTTTCATCATTGACACTCTTTTGCAAACATTTGTAACAACGAAATCTGTCTGCAAACCCTTCCATCCACTTTTGAAACTATATCTGCTCCTTCTCAAGGCCTACACTCCCTGCGGTGCAACTACCCATTGAATAGCCGCAAAACCCTAGATCAACTTTTGGGTTCAGGGTTTAGGGTAATTAATTATAAAAACGTTTATACATCTTGAGGTACTTAGATACACGTCAAATCATTTCAAGTTTACTCCATTTGTGTTTTTGGGAGCAGCTAGTATTATATGAAGATTATTTTGTTGTCGTTGAGGTATTTTTATAAATTCCCTTTGCACAAAAATTACTTTGAAGTTTGCTTAGCATAATTTTAAAATCGCTCTTCAAAATTAACATGAATTTTTTAACATTTTGTTCAGCACCCTTTCCCTTAGCTTTATTTTGACTCAAAGTTTTATTGTGCTCGTAATTATCAAAATCTGGAATATCTATACTGGCTTAAATATTGGTACCATACAATTTCTTGTAGATATTGACTCAAAGTTTCATAACATTATTTTATTGGAAGTTTTTATCAACCAAAATTTTTATCCTCACATAACTATCAAATTTTAATAGGCATTTTATTGGTTCATGAAGTTTTGTGTTTACGCTTGCTCTTCAAAGGTAATTAGTAATTTTATTTTATTTTTTGGATACATTTATTATATACATAAAAGTATGGTCATTTTGTTCTTAAAAATCATTTTTAAAACTTTAATGAATATTAAAAAATATTTATTATTTATTTTCTTGTCATAATTTTTTCTCTTTTCTTTTAATACAACTTAAGTCAAAACCTCTCGGTCTGTTATCGCTACTGTACTCATGCACGTGAACACAAAAATGATTTTTTTTTCTTGATATATTCCTATGCCAAAGGGAAAAAATTATCTCTGCTGCCTTCCAACTGTCGCTGAATAATTATATTTCTTGTAGTGGTGTTTCTTCCCTTTTAGCCTTTCATCTAGTCACCTAATGTCTAATGTAGTTACTATGTACTCATTATTTCACGCTAAATTGAGCAACCTATTGTTTTCATATGAAAAGTGTAAAGATGAACTTGCAGAGTCATCTTTTGTCTTATTGTTTTCTGACTAAGGATAAAAAAGCCTTTCCGCCTTCTTGTTAAGCTGTATCATCCTTGTTGATAATACATTGGATCAGGTTTTTAGATTTTGAAGCCACTAGAAGCCTTTATCTGTTTATGAACTCTATGATTAAGGGCACTGTCCACTTCCCTTTGATCGCACTGTTAAGATAAATAGATACTCATTATCCTTTTCTTCCGTATAAAATAATGCACGGTTAAAAGGTTTTGAACAGAAATCTTTGAGGTCTATTCCAAAAGGAATTGCTTTTATAGGCTGTCTGGAAGACCGCCTTCAAATTCAGTAATTTGGGAGGATAACAAATTGATACAATTATATTCCTTGGGCTAAATGTTGTATTCCTATTACCTCATTATTAACTTAACCGTTTGTCGACTCATCATCATCATCAGTAGCTTTAACCCAACCATTAGGGATGGCTAACAAAATTCTGGTTATTTATGATACACTTTCAAACTTCTTTCTTGTCTTTTGGTCCTTTTAATAGTTGTTAGATATGATCTAACTTGGCCAAAATTCTACAAGCTTCTAAACATTTTCCCTTTTTCTTTGTATTTTTTTTCTTAATTATTACTTCTCTGTGCACAATAAGACTTCAGTTTTATGGAATGTTCACCCACAACTTGTTAATTTATTGTCTGGTAACGTCTAGATGTTCCAGCCTTAATTCCTTGTAGGATTACCATTTTCAATTAATTATGATAACAATTGTAGTAACTATTATTTTCTTATTATTCTCGTAATGTTTCTGACCAGCGACGGATGAGGGAGTCGCTTCCCCGCACCTGGACCGAACCGGTTGAGGATTTTAAGGAGACGAACAGCCCTCCAAGCCAAGGAACTGCCATCCAATTGGAGTGGGCCACTCCTAGTTATTTAGGACATATATGTTGCTTTGCCGTGTTAGGTTTTCAGTTTCTGTTGTGTGTTTGTTTGGGACAAGCTATGGGCGCCTCCATTTTTTCTTCTAGGGCTGTATCCAAGGGGCTGAGTTGTGCTCCGGCTACATCTCGCTTCTGAGGTGGTGATTATCCATCCTCTACTCTTTCTTATCATTCCCACACCTCTCCCCATCTCCCTCCCCTGCTGCAGCGGCCCAGAACGGCGATGCTTTGTTGTTCTCCTGCAGTCCCAGCTGTCACAGCCGTTTTCACCCACCACCTTTGCTGCCTCCACCCCCCAACTGGCCTGCTAGTCATTTTCATCACTCTCAATCTCCCTTATCTTGCGGCCGCTGCCCCTGGATCGCAACCCCCACCACTGTCCACGCTACTAACCGCCTCCACCTTGCAGCTGCCACCTTCCTCCCTGCTGCCGTCTCTCAGGACAGCCATTCAACTTTAATCTTTGCTGCTTGCTTGCTGTCCAAAATCTGAGAAACAGCCATCTTGCCGTTTTCTGCTTACCCACCACCCCTTTTCACCACTCGCCACATTCCAAGCTCTCGTCGACACTACCATACCGCTCCAGCCAACCCTAATTTGAGTTTGTGTTGTCGTTTGTTGTAATTTCAGATTTCCTGTTGTCGTGTTATAATTTCATATTTTGATGTCAGCCATAATATTGATTTTCCACAATTGTTTGATTAACTTCCGGTACCCCTCAAATTCAGTTTTCTGAGGGAAATGCGTGTTAACTTTTTGAGGTGATCTCTAGCAGGAAACCTGGATTTTTTTTTAGAGCATTTCATAGGTTTATACTTAAAACATATACTGTATTACTTTTGATCTGGAGCTTATCGGAACTGTGTTTTTTTTGGCTTTTTATTCGTCTGCTTGAATATTATTATATGCAAAGCACCGTTGATCATCTACCTAAAACATCTACACAGCTAGAGTTCAAAACCCTCTCGTGTACGAGTGAGAGGGTCCTTTTACCTGGGAATACATCCAATACAGCCTTTTTCTCGGAGCATGCATTACAATTTTAGCAAACTTTTCGGAAAGATGGAATTGCTATTTTGAGAAATTTATTAATAGATGATTTAAGAAGTTTTTTACGAGAGCATGAGGTTTGCAGTAATGAGGTATATTATAGATTGATTCAAGTCAGTGAAAATGATTTGTTTCTGATAAGCATGCACTGGTAAATTTTAAAATCTAGATACTAATTGAGATTTGAGTCATGGATGGTGTATGGTGTATGGTGGTTTTTTCAATACAAATATTTTCAATGAAAATTTAAACATTAATTGATTTTCAAATTATTAGAAAAATGCCCAAAGTTATGGTAATTAGTGAGGAATTAATTGTATGAATCATTCAATGAAATTATTGGAGAGGCTAATACAACAACAACAAAGCCTTAATCCCACTACGTGGGGTCGGCTACATGAATCCTTTTTCTCCATTACGTCCTATTTAGTGTCATATTTTCATTTAGTTTTAGTAAATTAAGATCATTTTTAATACAATAAGCCCAAGTCTTCTTAGGTCTACCTCTGCCTTTCTTAACACAAGTCGAATTTAAAACATCTACTCTCCTAATCGAATCATCTAATGGTCGACGTTTAATATGACCAAACCATCTAAGACGCCTTTCTCTAATTTTGTCTGTCACAGGAGCTACACCAACCCTATCACGAATATATTCATTCCGCATTTTGTCTCTAAGTGTAAAGCCACTCATCCACCTAATCATTCTCATCTCGGCAACACTTAACTTATTATTATGCTTCTCTTTTAAATGCCAACATTCAGCGCCATAGAGCATTGCAGGTCTCACCACCATCTTATAAAATTTTCCTTTCAGTCTTAGCGGTACTTCTCTATGTCTATTATGAGTATTAGAAAAAAAAAAATTATATTTTTTCAATTACTATATT
>NW_018165371.1:843046-843753 GCF_001263595.1 Phalaenopsis equestris
ATTAGCCACCATGAATATTTCTGAAATCTTCTACCACTCTACCGATATGTCCATTTAAATCTCCTCCAATAAAAATTTTTTCTTCAAGAGGTATCATTTGTATTAAGTTTTCTTTGTCATTCCAAAATTTATCTTTAGACCTTGTATCTAAAAGACCTTTTATCTAAACCTACTCGAGGAGCATAAACACTTCTAATATTAAAAATATTAGTATCAATGATAATTTTAAGGGCTATAATTCTATCACCAACTCTATTAATTTTTACAATATTGTCTTTCAAACTCTTATCTATAATTACACCTACATCATTTTTAGTGCGACTCTTACCAGAATACCAAAGTTTAAAACCTAAATTATCAATCTCCTTAGTCTTTTCTCCAACCCACTTAGTTTCTTGAATACATAAGATATTAATTTTCCTATGAATCATAATATCAACTAATTCCATTAATTTACCATTGAGAGTGCCTATATTCCAAGATCCTATCCTAATATTAGTTTCATTAGTTTCATGGACTAACTTCTTTACCCGCATTCGCCCGTAATGTGGGAACCCTTGCTTATTTAACACTACACCCGGGCGCCGGTGTAGCGGCCCTTGCACACTTTTCACTGTATTCAGGCTATACAGCGCGTCGCTTCCAGGGGACGCCCTAGCACTTACACAATGATCAAAAGGATTCATGTCATGATTTTTTCGACAAGT
>NW_018165371.1:843841-850755 GCF_001263595.1 Phalaenopsis equestris
TATATATATATATATATATATATATATATATATACATACACACACACACACACAAAGAGAGAGAGAGAGAGATATTTCAATTTTCATTTGCACAAATCCACTAATGCACAATAATTCATCTTTTAAATACGTATTTTTAAATGATTATGGAGTTCTTTTTCTTGTATGGGTCTTGAGATGTTGATAAATGATAATTCCAAGTTATGTGCTTTGGTGTATGCTTTTTGGAAATCAAATAGCTTTATTGGTCAACATTTGTTGAAATAAGTGAAAGTTTAAAATAAAGAAATATTTAAACATTAGCCATATTGCTTTTTTGTTTTAGTGGTATGATAGTAACAAATATCACTCATTATATGAAGTGATATTTTTGTGTGAGATTTAAGTATCTTTGACCTATTTTATGGAAGAATGGATTTATAAATGAGGATATAACTTCTTGAGTAGGGCTGTCAAAAAAGCTCGTTGTTCGCGAACAGCTCGTGTTTGGCTCGCTCGTTAAGTAAACGAGCCGAACACGAACAAGTTTTTAAAGCTCGAATTATAAACGAGATAAAAAAAATTATATAATTATTTATATAATAATATATTACTCATATTATTTACATAATAATATATTATATATATTTATATCTATGTTTAAA
The DNA here is from genome assembly GCF_001263595.1 of Phalaenopsis equestris. Taxonomy (NCBI): domain Eukaryota; kingdom Viridiplantae; phylum Streptophyta; class Magnoliopsida; order Asparagales; family Orchidaceae; genus Phalaenopsis; species Phalaenopsis equestris. The sequence goes on from NW_018165371.1 coordinate 844,486, forward strand.
TCATAATTGCTCTTGTGGTACTGTAGTTATGTGCCTTGTTTTGCATATATTTGATCCAGGTTCGAATCCAACACTCTACATCTATTTTTTCAATTTAATTTTAACGAGCCAATTTCGAGCCGAACACGAGCCGAACACGAACACGAATATATAAATTGAGTCGAACACGAACACACTGTTCACGAATAGGTTTCGAACACGAGCCGATTTCGAACATGAGCAATTTCGAACGAGCCAAACACGAGCCAAGCTCATTTACAACCCTATTCTTGAGTTGATGCTTGTATTGCAGAATTAAGAATTTTTATATGATATGGTAAAATTAAAAAGATAAATTGAAGAATGATTATGTTTTAGAGGGTTGATTGGAGTAAACATGTATCAAAGATGGATGGTTAACAATGTAGGATTTTGTTGGATATGTATAATGAATGATAGAAGATGCATGGATATCGTAATTCATAAACCCAACCCCAACTATGTTTGAATATGGCTAATGATGATTATGATGGATGAATGCATACCAATACTAAACCCACTTGGTGTTTTGATTGAAGTATTTCCATATCCCTAATGTTATGCTTATCTTTTATTAGATTTGAGGTAGGTTTTGTTTGTTAGTGTTGTTGTTAACCATGAAAGGAGAATGCCGATTTTTAAATTTTAATATCCTTGTGGGAACTATATTGGGTGGAATTATTGTTGGATGTGTTTGGATAAATTTACTATCATTAAAGGTTTAACAAAATTTATGGTTGCAGAATTGGTTTCCATCTTAGAATAATTCAAAAAAATAGAAGGTGCTTGTAAACTACTAAATTGGGTACTAGCAGTACATTTCTAGAACCTTCAAAGCTGATTTTGTGAGGTGATTTGTGATGGCAAGACTATGCATGGATAAGTCAAATCTTCATTTTGAGCTTATGATCTTCATGTTGACCCTTTACTTGATTTATAGGATTTTGTGGATACCAGGTCAATATACTGCATGTAGAAACCCGTATCAGTTCATGATTTTAGCTGGCATTATGCTGATAGGAGCTTAGGCTCATTTGGCTGCTTGAAGTTAGAAAACTTGCTTGGACAAACGGTGAATTCACTTGATCTTGTCATCAGGTTGAATGCTAGTAGAAGTCAATACTGATTTTAAAATTAACAACTCTTTTAAAATCTCTAAAAAATGTTGAGTTTATTTTCATACATAACGAGTGAAAGAAGGAATCGTTTCTCTAAAGCAACCAACTGAGTCGTTACTATAGTTATGATACCTTTAGTTGATTCTCTTAGCAATAAACATGAGCTCAAATCTGTTAAATAATGACTTGTGTTCTTATATGTAAGTACACCCATTTTATCATATGCCATCTTTTAATTGAAATTAATCATGTGTTCAAATTTGCTTTGTTAATGAGCTCCTGTCCATTAATTAGCATATTCGTGATAAAACTGTAAGCTCTTGGATTTTCTTTCATATTTAGGTTGCCTTTAAGACCAAGGTCTTCCACCCAAATATTAATAGCAACGGGAGCATCTGTTTGGATATTCTGAAGGAACAGTGGAGCCCTGCACTGACCATTTCGAAGGTACAGAGTTTCATTCGGCTATTAATGATTGTTGCTCTTCACGATAATATTTTAGCTGTTTTTCAGTCTTGTCAGGGATTTGAACTTCGAGGGCTGGAGCCCTACAGAATTGTTTTACTTCCAGTAATTTTTTTTTTCTTGTAAAATTTTGTTAAAAATTACGTGTCAAAGCGAGCTACTATCAGAGCACTTTATGCTTGTTATATTATTATTATGGGGTTTCCAAGCAACCTATTATCAGTGGCAGCGAAGATCTTCATTTTCTTTTGGGAAAATATTTGCAATTAAATTGACATCATTATCCTTTTCTTCCCTTCTATTTGTTGTTTCTGTGTTCAAGAATGCAGCGGTGGGTTTTATTCATTTTATATCTATGGGGAATATATATATATATCTTGAATTTTAGGTGTCTACATAGGGATTGAGTGGTATGTAGGTAAATCTTCTGTTTATTTTTTCTCAAGTCACGGAAGAAAATATTTGGCTTCAGAATTATTGTTCACATCCTACTAATTTTATCATCTTTTGTTGATAAACAGGTCCTGCTATCTATCTGCTCGCTTTTGACTGACCCAAACCCGGATGACCCACTTGTGCCTGAGATTGCTCAGATGTATAAGACTGACCGATCCAAGTATGAGGCCACAGCTCGCAACTGGACCCAGAAGTATGCCATGGGATGAAAGACACTCAGCCACTCCAATCCACCTCTTCGTTTAGATTGATTAGATATTCAATTTCTTTTTTTTTTCCCTGAAAAACGATGGGTTTCATCTTTGTTGTGGTTCATGCGCTGCTGTCAATTGAATACCAGGCTTTCATTCACACTCTCCAGTTAACTGGATTTCGTAACTTTAAAATTGCTTAAGTTTTAAACTTTTTCATACTTGCGTTACTATCCTCGTTTTTTCAATTGTTCTTTTTAAATTGGGAATATCAAAAAGCTGATTTATGTGGTGCGTGAGCCTTATACCACTCATGTAACTTATGCCGTATCTGAAATCCTTGGCATTATTATTTTTTTTTGGAAAAAAATATATGTATATCACACAATTCTTATGTATTTACATATCTAACACACTTTGATATTCATACTTATATCATTTTGGTGTCATAAATATATGTATGAAATTATACATTTAACTTTTAAAAAATGACGGTGATTGTGATATTTTTGATGTAATGTTAAAGATTTGAATGACATGTAGTTAAATATGGATGTTTAGATGTTAGTTATGTAATTATATAAGAATTGATATGTGTGCATGTCCTTTTTTTTTGTTTGGCAAATATGCGTGGCATAACATTATTAATTTAAATTTAAAATCAAATTGTAATTTAGACAGTTGACCAAATTTGCTAAATGATATATAGGGGTGTAAAAGTGTTGAGCTTGAGCAAATTCAGTGCTTGTTCATTCTTAATGTCCAATATTTGCCATAAGATGGGTCAATCATATCAAGTAATATATGAATAAAGAGCAAATGTCAATCACACAAAAAATTGTCAAATTTTTATAGAAAGGGAAGTTCTAGTTTACTAAACTTTTGAATCTAATTAGAAGTGTAAGATGTGCAAATAGTAGAGCTTTTGAAATCTTAGAAGGCATAAAACTAAATTAAATCTTGTTGAAGTTTTTCAAGATAAAAGTTCAGTGATTTAATGATGTTTTTCCCATGAAATATCACATTATTGTTGACAACTAGGGAAAAATTCTTAATATATATCTAGGTTATAAGAAATGTTGAAAATCATATTAATTAACTATGCAGTTGTTTCCAGGAATCCTCTACTCCCTATTTAGGTTGCAGTATTCTAGTGATAATATGTCTATTTCATTAGGCTATTGTGTGTTAATCTATTTGTTCTTCTAGGTGATGGTTATAAATCTTGAATCAAAAAGGATTTTAACATCATATTGGGTCATATTCGAAGTAAAATAAGATTAGCAAGCTATTAACACATAAAATTTAATTATAGAAAAGAAGTCCCTAGGATAAAATGAGAAAACTATGTGCCTTACATCAAATGAGTATAAAAATGAGATTAAGCACAATGCATAAGAAAACAAAACACTAAATTGTTATGATGTGCATAAAAGGAAAAACAATGCAAAAAGCACAAAAAACTCACATTCCAACCAAACGATCCTTACAAACATTGTAGTCCTTTATTAAATACATGTTTTTCGTAGATCCCTCTCATGCGGCTGCACTAATTTTCTCCTCACAGCCTCTCCTTGCTCTTAAAAACAAACATAGAAATCTTCTTCAAAGGAAAAGTAATGGAGAAAACCCTAGGGTTTATAAGACTCCTTAAAGAACAAGAAAAAAAGTCAAACTCTGATATCCCAAAAGTCCTTAATTAACCCATATTATGTATGCATATAGCTCTTGTCAAAATCATAATGGAAAAACTGGCCAATTTAAGCCTCAATGGTCGCGGCGTAGCTACACCCATGCTTGACGTAGTTTCACAGCTAGCCTAACGTAATTACGCTGGACCAATTGCAAGGATGACGTAATTATGCTGCATAATGATGTAATTACGTCATGTCAACATTCTTGCATGCTTCATGTTTTGCCTCTGCAACACATCATTACCCCTTGTAACCTACAAAATACCGTCAAGAAAGTGTAAAATTATGATAAATATAGAAGAAAAATATGATATTTAAAGCAAAGAAATCACGTAAATTTGAGTTGTATTGATTCCCTTAAACTTACTCATTATTTGCCCTTAAATAATCTCATATCTAACTGGGACTCAAATAATGTTTGTAGCTCATGTGAGATTTTTTGATATTCTAATAAGATTATATAGGTCTAAGAAAATAAATGAAAATATCATTTCGCGTCGGATTCTCATTAAATTCCAATAACATAGTCTTTTCCTTAATTCTAAAATCTCTTAATTTTTAATATATATAATATTTAAGTATTCAATTAAAAAGATTTTTAAGCCTTTTTGTTTTAGAAAGAAAGTAGACTTTTTTTATTTTTCATGCTCAAGCGCATACTTTTCAAAAATGATTGGGCGCTTCTTTTTCTTTTGACTTTTCTTTTGAACTTATTGCATTGCACAATTTTTTCTTTTTCTTTTTTTCCTTTTGAGGCTCAAAATTATATTTAATTTGACTGAAAATTATTATATCTGGTCGAGCATATTTCTTTTAAGGTTTTGAAATGTTTAGTTTCTCCCAACTTCTATTCCTTCAAGGCTCCTTAACACGAATTCCCAAATATTAAAATTCATTTAAAAGCTAAGAACTATTAAATTGTTTGAGGTGAAAATTCAAATGCTTCAATTTCTCTGGTTAATTTTATACTCTTCTAATTGTTTCGTGACTTGTTAGTGTTTAGATATAAGTTCTTAAAGTGGACTCAATTATTAGGATATTATTTTTAACCCCCTTTAATGAATATTTACAGTTTAATGAAATTTTTATCTAATCCAGTTAAATTATCAGGCTTTTCATCATGAGTCACTATTCTAAAGTATGATCAGCAACTTATATTCGTGAATTACTCTCGGGCAAGTGTACATGCATAACTCTCTCCCCCAAACTTGTTTTATCTTATGCATTTCATATGAAATGTGAAAAGAATCTAGCATGCAAAAATAAAGACTCTAAATCAGAAAACATATCACATCAAAACAACACATGGAGATCAACGAGTGTAACATATAATTGTGCAAAAAAATAATATGAGTTTACATCAAAGCATCAACATGCAAAGTCTAAATGTGATAAATCCACTCAACTTGGGGCAAGATTTCACCAAACTAACATGATAGTTGATAAGTATACAAATCATACACTTAAAATTAAATTCAAATCAAACTCGATGCAAATTTCAAAGTGAAAACATTCCCAAAGCATATAATGTTTGGGTTGCTTCCCAAGATAATAATTGATTTAAAGTCTTTAGTCAAACTTAAGGTCAAAACAATCCTAATATATTTTTTTATTTAGGCCCAAAATTTCATTTCAGTAATTCCTAATCAATTACCCAATATTTTGTTTGCCTTAGAATTTTCTCTAAATCTTCCAATTTTGAAATTTATTACAACTTCTCAGTCAATTTAATGACAGTGCTAAAGGGTATGTAGGGGGTTGATTCAAATTATAATTCACAAGTGTGTTTTCTAGATACAAAATCTCCCAATTAAATTTTTTCTTTGCATATAAGTATCCCCCCACCATCTACAAGAAATGGTTCCCTAGGAGACGTTCTAGGGTTTCCATTCTGCCAATTTTATTTGTTAGGGCTTACATTCGTGTGAAACGACCACACAAATAATTTGGAAGATGTGAGGATTTAAGTTGTGACAAACGACAACTTCGGAATCCTAAGATGAGTTAGGGCTTATATTGTATAGTAGAGCTATGCAAAGTCCTAAAGATAAGGTGAGGATTTACTTTGCATAAGCAAGAAACCTAAGTCCTATGAATTTGTCATTTAAGTCTAAGGAAGGAATATTGGTTTAGCTGGGGAAGACAGATTTTGCTGTTAAGGATGGTCGTGCTGCCCACCATGCTAGCTCCAAGCTCCTCACCGCGATGAGTTTGAGTTTTCTAGTGTGTTAAGTTATAATGTCAAATCAGGTGGCCCTATGATTGAAGTTCTTTAAATTTTATAGGGGCATGTTAAAGTTGATTAGAGCGACACCGGTTAGGATCCTA
>NW_018165371.1:850795-857629 GCF_001263595.1 Phalaenopsis equestris
TTACTAAACTCAACTTAATGAGTTTCATACTTTCATTTAGACTGTGGGAAGCTTCGTTAGCAACCGTAGGTTACTTCTCTGAGGGATTCCCGATCATCTGATAGAGACATCTTAATTTAGTTGTAGTTGGTGTTTTTTGTAATGTTTGTGTTTACATTTTGAGTTGTTTTATATTTGGAATGTTGTGGGTGTGCATTTTATCTTGGTTGATTTTAGTTTTAGTTTTGGTTTTGGTTTTGGTTTTGGTTTTGACTTTGGTTTTGGTTTTGGTTTTCCATGCAAATTTGTATAAGCACAAAAGTATAGCATAAAAGTACAAGAAAGACAACGATGAAAACTGTAAAAGCGTACCTAGCGAGTCTTCTCGTTCCATCACCTCAAACTTAAAATGCATGTCAAGGCAGATCATATAGAGGCAAAAAGTAAGGTTTTGGTAGTTTTCCTAACCCTATATCATATCTTGGTGGGTTCTTAGGAATTTAATTAAGGATGATTTTTTCAAACAAAACATATTAAGTTTAGTAGATTTTTAAGATATCCAACAGATCTAGAGAAAGAAGCAGGTCCGTGCTATTCTATTGCTGCCTGGTGGAAAATCTGGAGTTTTTTTAAACTTATTATGTTGTCTAATTAGTCATCTTGTAAATACCCTTAATTATCAGTGAGCACTGATGTCTCAAATATCCCTTAGAATAAAGTAATTATCACTTGTGATTCAATTTAAGAATTATGTGGATGAAAACTCTTAAAGAGGCAAGTTAGTGTTGTTGAAACACTTAACCAAATTTTGGTTATTATTGGGCTTGTAGTGTTTGAAAGATGTTTTAATTTTCAATGATATTTACTTTTTTAATTTAATTTTAAATGAAACTTGATTTAGCCTAAGTCATTACTAAGCCCTTAAGATCTAGGTGAGTGTCTTAATTAGTTTTGAAAATGTTAGACTTTAGGTAGTCATGATCCATGATTTGAATTTTATTTGAAAATCCAAATAGGGGTATTAAATTGATTAATTATTGTCTTCAAAAGTCATACCCCTAAGTCCCGGGCTCATTTTATTTTAATAAACTTCCAAATTTTAATAATTTAGAAATTTATTAACTTATCTTTTTCAATTAAGAAAGTAAGGTTAGTTTCTACCAATTAACCCCTTGTGTTTCAAACATCCAAATTAAGATCAGAGGTTACCCATTTTCCTTCTTGAATTAAGCATAAATGTAAAGGCTAAATTTCCAAAATTACAAATTACACATTTGCCCCTAAGGCTCTAACACTTCATAATTTGTCAAATTCAATTCAAATGACTTTGAATTTTTTATCCTACCTCATTCATGGGCCAATTAAGACATTAGAGGAGAAAATATGATTTTTCAAAATTTAATTTAATTTATATAATTATTTTCATGCAAAAAAAGGATTTTTGAAAGAAAATTCCTAAACTGACCAAGATATATCCTAATCCCTTGAAATTTTTACTGGAGGTATACATTGACCAGAGAAGACTTCGGACCAAAGTTTATGATTTTTTTGAATTTTAGTTGAATTTTAAGAATTATTTTAAGTTCTGGGGTATTTATTAAAAATAAAATATTTTAAATGGGAAATAAAATATTTTAAATGGTAAAATATTTTAAATGGGAAAAATTAAGTTTTGTATTTTTGAAAAGCCTCTATATGTCAAAAAACTTATAGAAGAAGATTTTATATTTTTCTAAATTTTATTTGATTTATTGGAATTATTCTTAATGAAAACCCATTTTTAGCCTTTAAAAATCATTTTTAAGCTTTAAAATTCAATATCTTTATTTAGAAAATCAGGAAAAATATTCTAATTGCTCATAAGTAATTAGGAAATAATTTAGAACATTTCCATGAGTTTAATTATTTTTTTATTTTTATGGATTTTTTAAATTATTTTAAATATTAAAAAATTAGGCTAAAAATGAAGTTTTTATTTCAAATATCATTTTATTTTTATAAAATGGCCCTGATCACAAAGAACTTAAAAAATAAGTTTTTATACTTTTTTTAGTTATGTTTTGATTTTTTAAAAATCATTTAAATGCCAAAAATGATATTTATCTTTAAAAATCAACTTAAGTTATCAACTGAACTTAAAATATTTTGAATTTTTTATGGTGAGTTCTCTAGATCATAACTAACAGTAGAGATAAAAAATCAATTCATTTAAATGTTCATATCTTCCAAAATTAATTATCTAGTGATTTAGTGTTTGTGAAAATTAGGTGCATTTTAAATGACTTGACCCATGAAATTATTTCTAAAAGGTCCCCTGGTCATTATAAACCTTCCAAATTTTTTTTGGAATTTTCTAATCAACATGCTAATTTTCATGATTATTTTAAGCAAATAATACACATAAACTTGAAAAATATGATCCTCTGTCTAAGGACCTTCTTTGACTTTGGAAAAATTAGAGAATGTTCTCCTTAATAGAGGCTACAATATGCCAAAAATTCAAGCTATGATGATAAGTCTACATGCATAGAGAATCAAAAGATTAGAGAATCAAAAGATTCAATTAAAAATAAAATACGCATCACATGGACTTAAAATTATTTCCACATTATTTTCCTATGTTCACTGAGCAAGAGGGTATTTTTATTTTATTTTTGTGATTTTTCTACACAAAGTTATGGATTTTTGAAATTACAGGAGTTTAAATAAATAGAAAAAGCCCTATTTTTCTACTTATCCACGCGGCGCCTCGTCAACCTACGGCGGCTCTGAAGCTCCACGCGACGCACTGTCTCTGAACCCCCCCGCGACGCCCTTCCATTTAATATCTTCGTCCACGCCAGCAACCACGTGTCCCGCTGTTTGTGTAAAGAAGCACTGTCCGGCTTCATCTTGGCCATCCATTCGATACACGTTTGATCAAACGACTCCCCATCATCGTCCCTGATAGAGTGATCCTGTGACTGTCTACACTAAAACCCTATAATCTTAGCCTAGACTCAACCAAATCACTCAGGGTTTGATCATATGGACTCGTCTAAGTGAGACGAACACATCCATACGGTAATCATGCAATTAAATTAAGCCTAATCAAATGGAGAATCAAAATAGGCTCGGGAGGGAGAGAAGTTTTATACCTTTGCTCTGAGAAGTGAAGCTTCAATCAGAGGGTCTTGGCACGTTTGTTGGGGTCCAAGAAGGCTAGAGATTATGCCCCTGGTCTTGGTGTAAGGCCTAGGTATGAATTCAACCAAGCTCGATTTGAGGTGTTGGTATAGAGTTATGGTGGAGGCTCTGTGAGAGGGTAATTTGATGGGGCTTTTGCTCCTTTCACTGTTGTGAAGGTGTGGGTGGAGTTAATTTGAGTTTGGTGGACTGTGGAAGTGTAATGAAATGAGTTCTATATGAGTTCTATCCTGGTTTTGGGCAGAGGTTTGAGCTCAAAATTAAGCTTCCACAGTGGAATTCAGTGGGGGAGGAGGGGTGGATTGCACTGAGGCATCTCAGAGAATCTTTGTGAGAAGTTTGTGAGACTCTCTCTAAAAAATTTTCAGCACTTAGTTTAACGGCCATGGAGGTGGCCTTTTATAAAAATGGGGTTATGGAGGTTGTCATGGCTAATTAGGAGGTGTAATGTGGTGCTTAGGTGGAGGGTAGAGGAATTCTACATTTTAGTTTGGCTGAGCTGGCCTCTAGGTTTGATTTGGGTGAAGTCCCATGGGGATGGCTCACGGTTTTGAGCTTTTCCGGTGACCAGGCCGGCCGGCTGACCAAAAGAAAATATGTTGAGATTTTCATACCTATTTTACACTTTTTTTTATGATATTGCACTTTAAAGAAATATATTTTTGATGTTTATTACATAAATGATGAATTATGATCATTGAAGCAAAAAGATGCAAAAATGAGCGAATTTGGTGCGAAAAGGACCAAAATGTGCAGAATTGATCTAGGGCGCCGACGGCGCCATCGACCCCGCCGTTGACGAGATTTAGGCGGACTTTTCCCGAGACTCCAGATTTTGTTAACTTATAAGGCCCGCCGACGGTACCCTCAAGGCCTCCGACGGCGAGATCGGCGGTTATGTCCAACAATGCATTGGATGAGGATAAATTTTTGAGGGATGCTTAAACAACTCTTGGGAAAACTCATCCACAACTTTAAAAGAAGATTTTGGCCGAAAATTAGAGAAGTCCTAGAGATCCTAGAGGTCCGAGGGGGAAGAGTGGTGTTAAGTGTAGAGAGTTTAGTAGAGAGTCTAATTGTGAGGAATTTTTCGAGAGATTGTAAGAGTGGAGGGATAGTGAGAGATTTCTTCCTCCTTGCTGCTTCAAAGAGAAATTTTGTGTGTTGTAAAGAAAGGAAGAGATTCAGAGGAACTTCGTGGAGTTTGTTTGGGGAGAAATTAGAGATAAGTGTTATTTACTTGTTGTAGTTTGTATGACTTTGCTTTTATATATGAATTCCGAGTTTTGTTGTGTTTTCCCCATGAAATCTGAGTAGTTTCTCTGTCTTTCTCCTTGTCTTGAGATTTGTGAAATGGTGAATGGAATTAGTTGAGCCATGAAAATGTTAAAGAAATTGTGATGAACTTTTCACTTCGATCTTAGTTTACTTTCAATCTGGCCAATTAATTAGTTAAACTATGTTGAGTTTTACAACTAAAGTGAAGATTACATCCAAGATCCAGGGAGGTCAAAACCCTTGGAAGTTGGGTGCAAATAAATAGAGCAATAAAATTATTAGGCGTAGAATTGGAGATTTTAGAGTGACATACTAAAATCCCCAATTCGATCCTATCGTTTGGGTGCTGAAGTGTAGATATTAGCCCTCAGACGAGGGGAACGTGGGAACTCCGAAGTGAGAGCCGATATCCTCCTAGCCTAGCCGCAGATTCAGTAAATAAGCGTAGGATTAGTCAATGTTCTTTATGTCTAGACTAAAGGGTAAAGAATAAGTATGATCCTATTTGACACAATATAATTTGAACTGATTCACTTTATCAATTCACTATAATTTCTTGACAAGAAGAATTGTGCTTTCTTATATATTGAATATCACATTAAAAATCTTATTAGTATAATTAGTTATTTAAGAGTTATTAAAATTATATATTTATTTCAATTGCCTATTAGTGACAGATAAGCAATTTGAATTCCATTGTTGCAATTAAGTATTGCTTTTCTAAAATCTTAGTTCATAGTTCTAATATTACTCCATGTGGGATCGATATCTAGGACTCCATTAGAGCCCTATATTACTTGAGCAATACGTATACTTGCATTGATAAGTGTGACTTTTCTATTATGAAATATTTTATATACACATCTTTTTCGAATCTATAACTGTTATTAAGTTTTTGGTGTTGTTGCTGAGGAATTAAATCTTTTAGCAGCAGTATTAAATACTTATTTTTTTAAGCATATATAAAGTCGCTGTCAAGTTTTTGACGTCGTTGCCGGGGAGTAAACAATAATCATAACTAGAGTAATGGACAAATTAGGATTATTACAAAATTTTTACTTGAATTGCAACTTATTTTCATATTTAATTAACTGTTTTACTGTGTACTGATTTCAAATTGTATGAGTAAATTTGGACCTGAAAATCTCATACACTATGATTCGCAATTAGAACGCACTGTTAGAAAAATTAGAAGACTGAGAAGAGAACCTAGAAATTTTGATACAATGGAAAATAACATGAACAATCAAGGAATATAAAATGAACACCAACCTAGACCTGTACGAGATTATGCAATTCCTACAGCAGATAAAATTCACTTATTTATCCAAAATCCTGATGTAGCTGCTAATTCATTTGAGCTTAAACCTGTTATTATCCAAATGGTACAAAACAATCAATTTAGAGGTACACCAAATGAAGATTATAATTTACACCTCGTTAGTTTTTTAGAACTGTGTGCTACCTTTAAATATGACAGAGTTTCAAACGATGTTATTAAACTTAGACTTTTTCTTTTTTCACTTAGGGATAAGGATAAGATGTGGTTAAATTTGTTAGCACCAGAATCTATTAGAACTTGGGGAGAACTTTCACAAAAATTTCTATCCAAATATTTCCTCCATCCAAAACTGCTAAACTTAGAAATGACATAACATTGTTCTGTCATATTGATGGAGAGTCAATGAAGAGTCAATATATGAAGCTTGGGAGAGATTTAAAGATCTTCTTAGAAAGTACCCTCATCATTCATTACCAGATTGGTATATAATTCAAATTTTTTATAATGGATTAGTGGGATCACTTAGATTGATTATAGATGTTGCAGCTAGTGCTTCTTTAATGTCAAAATCTTTTGATGTGACCTATTCGTTAATAGAAGAAATGACTACCAACAATTTTCAATGGCCCTCTGAAAGGGTAAATCCTAAAAGAGTAGCTAGTATCCATGATTTTGATGCAATATCTATGTTAGCTTCGTAGATTGCTGCAATATCAAAGAAATTAAATCATTATAGAATGAATTATTCTCCATCACCTACTATGATGGAAGAGAATTCATCCGAACAATTTGTGGATGTTCAACATTCATATGAGATTTTAAATGCTATTAATAGACCCAACAATCCTTATCCGAACTATTATAACCCAGGTTGGAAGAATAATCCAAAATCCAATTGGAATAACGATTCTTCTACAAATCAACAATGGGCGAACAACCCAGTGAACCCATTAGAACAACCCACCAGTGAACCCATTAGGAAATTCATCCAACCAAGGAAATGTTAATTATAAACCTTCTTATCCTTCAGTATTTAACAGTAATACTCCATTTAAGGAAAAGAAGTTTTCTATGGAAGAGCTGATATTAAACATGGGACAACAAATGCA
>NW_018165371.1:857848-858092 GCF_001263595.1 Phalaenopsis equestris
CAGAAAGAAACGGAAACTGAAAAAGAGAAAGTGGATACAGAAAAAGAAAAGGATCATGAGTACCCATATTTAGAATATCCACTTACACCAATGAAAATTACTGTGGAGAAACCTCCACCACTGTTTCCTCAAAGATTGAAACAACACAAACAGAATAAACAATTTTCCAAGTTTTCATATATTCTTAAGAAATTACGGTAAATATTCCGTTCGTAGAAGTTTTAAAGCAAATGCCCAATTATGT
>NW_018165372.1:0-943 GCF_001263595.1 Phalaenopsis equestris
ATCTCATGAAAACCCTCTTGTGACCTTGTCTTATCTAATGTTTTGGCAGTTTATGAGGCTTGCATATTTGATTGGTTATGGAGTGGAAATGGAAAGAAGCCCAGTAAACAGGTAATAATTTAAACCTTATATGAATCTTCACCTGCAATTTTTCTGTCAAAATTGTTTGGAATCGCATTCCTGAACCGTATTATTTTTTACTAATCTAATGATTTTCTATTTTATTTGCTCAGTGCATCGTTAAGCATGCTCCCCTGGCCCAAGCCTGCAGTGTGGCCACTTGTTCCCCCTGATGCCTCAGCTGATATTCTTGAGAAGGAAAAGGCAAGTGTTTCTTTGCAAATTTTTTGCTGATGGTTAGCCCATTTCTTTCTTCTTTCCTTCTATACTTTAATTTTTCTTACCCCTATTCCATGTCGCCAAATGAATAATACTTGGTCAATGTGCTGTTTTTTATACTTCCATGAATTTATTAGTCATTGAGATATGATCTAGATTTGGAAGTGTAGACTTCATATAGAACTCACACATGAGTGAATAATGCATGATAAAGTTGACTCCCAAGTAATTGAAAGAAGGACGTGGAATATGTATTGTTAATATACTTGTTGGGACTTCGCACTTCGTAAGCTTGAACTGATTTCTCATGACCCATCCATTGTTCTTAAGTGTACACTACCTTTTCATGTAACTGCTTGTGGTTCCATTTTGTATCTTCTGTTAACATTGATACACTGAGGACTTTTTCGCTATTTCATTTTTTCTTTGGGGTTGATCATAACAGATGATTCACCAATCAAGTTCCAGAGTGAAGCACTTCAACATAGAGAGAAAACCATTGCCTCTGGAACCGTCTTTACTGCTGAGGGAGGCTAACAGAAGGAGAGCTTCTCTTTCTGTGGGTAATGCGGTCGAATTATTTGATGGTCGCTGGGTTCCTGCT
>NW_018165372.1:1043-15187 GCF_001263595.1 Phalaenopsis equestris
GAGCCCGATATTGAGCTGCCAATACCTACATTTAACAGAATAGTTTTGCAACAAGATTTTTGTTGGATCATAAATTATTCCGTGGATCACGCCAAAGAAATAGAAAGTTAGTCAAATGAAAGGAAAGAGAGAAAGAGAAATGAAACACAAATAATAATTAAGTTTCTAGGGAATTGTGTAGTGTCCCTCCATGAAAGTGATCTTGCTATTTATAAGTTGTATGAAGGGCATAACAATTTACTTAACTGCTCCTCATTTAATGGGGATGTTACAATAATCTATAAGCCATTACACTTTTATGTATTTGTAACTGCTGTTGGTGTTGTTCCATATCTGTAACTGCCCTTGGCACCGCTTTGTATTTGTAACTGCCTGGTTTGATCACCTGATATTCATTCGGTGGGTCACAAGTCATTCGGTTAGATGAACGTTCTTCGACTGTCTTTCTCAAGGGGACCCTTTGTAGAGACTCATTGCCTTTGTGAACGAGTGCTCCATCAGGTAGAGGGTTTATTACTGTAATATGATAGACAGTTTATCTATGGTCGATGAGTCTATAAAAAAAGAATTTCCCCCAGTCGGTTGTTGATTTTTCCAATGGCAGATGCTGATTATGTAGGTGTTGGTGTTGACAGGGGCAAACGGTGTTCCTTGAGTTGGTTAGTCTTTCTTTCAGTTGGGTTTAGATGCCGACTTGTATAATAATGACTGTTCGTATATTAACTCTCTTTGTGCGATTTGTCGGATCTTCTCGAGATTCATCGAGACATATTAATGATGTACATAATTAGTTTACTGATTCTCTTCGTTGAAAATAACAACTAGCATAAGAATAAGAGAATTAAATAATTATCAATAAATTTAAATAATTGTACTCCTTGATCTTCGTGCCGCTTTCCCCTATAAGGGAGTGATGTGCCTTTTTTCTCACTATTTTCCGAATTTTTTTGTCTTTTAGTCGTTTATATCTGCGAACTAATATGTTAGGTGCCAAGAAACCGGTTAGCAAAGAAGCACTGATGAAGGCTTTTGGGCTCCCCGCTTCGAAGGTTCTCTCCTATGAGGATGAGGAAAGGAAAAAACCCGAAAGTTCTCGTCAGGAGAGAGCCGGTGAATAAGTTCGGTCGGTTGAGAAATGACAGATATGAAAAGAGGATGACTGGCACCAAAAGTTCGGCCGAAGGGACCAAACCAGAAGGGTCCAAATCAGTCAAACAGCTGACGTCGAAGAAGCGGTGGAAGAGGTTGGTGAATCATCTGATTTGTTACCAATTCGATATGTTTGAAGTCGGAAAGGAGGACGCATTTCAGATGCATTTGTTTTAGCTGTTGAACTGCTCTGTCAACGTCCAACCAAATTGTCGTTCCAAAAAGGGGGCGATGACAACAAAAGTTCTGCCGCCGAAATTCATTTTGCTTCAACCTCCAACTTGGAGGCCACTCCCCCGATAGATGATCTGATCCAACTTTTGGCTGATGAAGCTGTCTGAGATGGAGCCCTGCCTGTGGAAGGTATTCCCCCTCAGCCTTTGGTCAAAGGGTGTCCCCAGAGTGGTGCCCCTCCCCTTGTTGCAAAAAGTTTCCGTACGTCAAAGATATAATGCATGATTGGTAACTTAGATTTTCTTTTATTCGGTCCTTTAATTTATTCTTATCACATCGACTCTAACACTACAGAGGAGACTGTACAATTTATTGACTCTCGACCCATAGAGACTGGATGTCAACCTAAGTCAGAGGCGCTTACTGGTCCTTCTGCTTCTGCTACGATTAAAGTGGTATCTGTCACGCCGCCTCTTCCAATCCTACCACCTCCATTGGCTAACTCGGAGAGAGAGACTAATGACCGAAGGGAGTCTCATGAGTCGCTAGCCCGATGTTTGGACAGATCGTTGATTCCTTCACTAAAGCAGTGAATCTTCAGTAGGATGCCATTGTATCGGGTCATTGAGAAGAACTGGCTGTCATGTATGCTGATATGGAGGCTCTTCGGGCCCAAGTTGTGGATGTGGAGGCCCTTCGGGCTGGGGTTGCCGACGTGGAAGACCTCCGAACTGAAGTGGCGAACCTACGGGGCAAACTGGTTAAATTGCGTGCCACCAGCTCGATCTCCCATGTCCGCACTAAGGAGGAAAAAATAGAAAAGTATAGGTTTGGTGGGTGTGCATTGTATATGAGTCTGATGAGCTGGGGTTCGATCCTGCCTGAAGTGTTGGACGACCTTGTTGTAAAATATTTCTTTTTATAAATAAAATTTCACTTTTCCATAATTTAGTGATCATTGCTTTTCTTGATTTTTGCGTCGAAGTGACATCTTGGCGGAACCCGATGTGGCGTTTCGGCCTCCTCATGAGGCCTATGTATAAGTTTAAACGGATGCTAAGTGGAATATTTGCATTTTTTGCTTTTACTACCCTTGGGTTGGCTTATCTTAGAGTTAGATGGCTCCCAGGTACTCTCTACAGATATTTGGTTCAGTTAGATCGACCGAGAGATCGATACTCACCAAGTTCGATGTCAAGCTGTTAGACGAGACTTATTTTTACAACACAAGTGTCATCTTGGAGCAAGGGGATACGGATGTTCGGGCTACTGACTACCTGGGCGACGATCTCATCTTCTACCATGACCAATTTTGCTCTGGGCTTCAGCTGCATTTGTACATAGAGCTTCCTTCGATTTTCAACTGTATGGGGGGATTCTAGCTTAAGTGAAGGTGAATTCCATTACCGCGATAATGACATATGTGATATACTTGCGTTGAATGGGTGTTCCATGGTCCCTCTGACTATTTTCACATATGTTTTCTCTCTGAGTCGAGACAGACAGGTATTTGGTTTTCAGTTTTACCCGGAAGTTTCATCTAATCTTCTTGGAGATTAAAATGAAGGACTAAAAACTCTGGTTTCTGAGGGGCGTTTGCGATGATTGGAGGATCCCAAGTAGGGCAACCGGTGGCCCTTATAAGAAGAGCAAGATGACGACTGAAAGCAATGAAACACGTCATTCTCGACCGATAACTATCGGTTGTCCAATATACTAATCTCTTGACCGTGAATCAGATGTTATAGCCAAGTGAATATGGCCCGATGACTCAAGTGGTGTGAGCTACATCAGACGAGGCTGAGGAGAAGCGAAAGTTGGAGAAAGCCAACTTGCTCTCGAACAAGGTGACAAGGAAGGGGCCCCGCTAGGGAGATAGAAAAGGGAATGGAAGAGGCTGGCCAGTCCGGGGGTCAAGTTCCAGGTTCGGATTTCATTCATTCAGTTTCCAAAACTTTTGTTGTTATACAAAGTAAGTTATTGGTGAATTTATTTTGATTGAGCGAAAACCTCCCTTGGTGATTATAGGTGATGCAAGAGATGATGCAACACCTTCTTTCTTCCAAGCGGATATTTAAGGATCTTCTGAGCGTCCCTTAACATAGAAGGTCTCCCAGCTGTCTTCCCTCGGTTTTATCCCTCTGTCAGAGAGGGACAAAGCAAGTTGCCAATCCCCCTTGTTACCTTCGGCTCAAACTACACAGGTTGAAGGGGGAGCTAGCTTATGGAGATTCAGAGGAAAGCTCAAAGGAAAGCCTCGACTCAGCTGAGTCAACCGAGCATAGGATGAAGGGTAAAGTTGTATCCTCTGATTCTTTACTCCCAACACTACCAAGAAGTAAAAAAGGGGGTCAAGATTGATGGATCCCACTGCAAAAAAACCGACCAAAGGTTTATATGAATTCTGATTCAATTCTTGGTCTGGTGAATATTCAAAGGGATTGATTCCCCTTAAATTCGACATTGGTAGGATATGCTTCCACAATTGTCGATATCCTATGGTCGGCAGGTTTGGACGAGCACTTCAATGAACTCCACTTGGTTGAGTTGTGTCAGTGCTCAACCGCCTCCAGTTCTTGGGTTATGCTTCCACTCACCACTTGATCTCCCTCTATCTATCCATGAGGGAGAGGAGAAGGCTAGGAAGTATCTAGAGTGAGCGGAGCTTGCTTCTGTGAAGGCGGCCGAGGCAGAGGAAGACTTAAAGGACGCCAGGGCGGAATTGGAGATAGCATCTGATTGAATATCTATGGTTCAAAAGGAGAATGTTGAATTGTCGGAGTAGATCTCTACTATGACGGCCGCTAAAGAACTCCTCGACATGCAAGTTGAGTGTCTGAGGCGTGCTGAAAAATTATAGCTGATAAATTCACTAGAGCGGGGATGATTGACCTTAAATATTCTAACTTTAATAAGTTCAAGAAGCTCTACAACTCCCCCTCTGCTTCTGAGCACCGTGAAGAATCTGAGGGCGACAATATGGCGGATGGCGGCTCATCCAACACTCGACCTAAAGATAATAAATTCTAACTTTTCTTCTCTGCTTTTTTTTAAAGTGTATATACCAGGATTTTGTAATAGACATTTATATGAATGAAATATGACATTTTGGTTGTTTTTACTTGTGATCATTTGTTCGGCTGTGCTTTGTCTCTTGTAGTCTTTTTTTTTTAAACTGGAAAACAACAATTTAAAGGATTAAACACCATGATTTTGGTTGGATGTCAACTTCTAGACAGTTGGACTTTGGTTTGAAGATTTTTTCAATTGATTTACACCTTGTAAGGCAATCAAATATATTCAGGGACTTAGAAAAATTCTAAGTTTTTGATTTACAATCGCACATCAAAACGCCTTATGCGATTTCTTGTTGCGACCTTGTGTCGGAATGCTTTTGGGTTGCTTTTAGAATGTGTTGCGACCAAGTGTCAGAACACTTTTCAATCGTCTTAATTGCGATCAAGTGTCGGAACGCTTTTCAGTCGTCTTAATTGCGATCAAGTGTCGGAACGCTTTTCGTTTGTCTTTTCTGTGACCAAGCGCTGAAACACTTTTCAGTTGTCTTTACTGCGACCAAGCGTCGGAATGCTTTTCACTCGTCTTTACTGCGACCAAGCGTCATAACTCTTTTCAATTGTCTTTTATGGATAATCCACTTCCCCAAGTTTCGTTATGACATGAGGTCCATCGATCCTTCGCTTCTCCGAGCTTTTTTCCTCAGTTTGGGTTTATGCACCACATCACAGCTTTCTGAGAAATAAATAAGACAAGTTTACTTTATAGTAGTATTGTTTTCTCAAATTTAATCATAGATACAAATTAATCATTTTTTAAGGATAAAACTTCTTAAGGCCATCTCCACTCCATGTCCGTTGGAGCCTTCTTCCTGTATACGACTTTAATTTGTAAGCTTCAAGGGCAACTTGATGGTTGATTATGGAAGGACCGGTCCAGGTCTGATCGAGCTTGCCAAACGATTGACCTCTTGCAACTAGGCCAACTTTTTTTTAGTACTAGGTCATCTGGGAAAAATATATTTTTTCGGACATGCTTGTTGTGGTAACATGTGGTTCTTTTCTTATTTCTCTGTCGCAGAACAAAGTTTGTTTGAATTTCCTCTAACATATCAAGAGTGAGTGAAGCTCTGTTGTTATTTTCTTCTTGCCAGTCAGTGAACAATTTTTTTGTCGAAAGCCGTTGCAGTAACTATTTGACTATGGTGATTATATTCAATCGACAACATGATTTTCATTTCATGGAAAAACATGTATGACGTTTGTCCGGTCAATCTTGTCGGAGTGGTTCAGACTACCCAAAGGATCGAATGAAGCAAATCCGCCTATTTACCCTTAGCACCCTTCACCTTTTTCCTCAGCAAGTTTGGAATGATCTTGTTCGCAGCTTCCGCTTGGCCATTAGTTCGTGGGCGATGCACGAATGAGAACTTTAGGTTGATCCTCTGACTCAGATACAAATCTCTCACCCCCTGATCAGCGAACTGAGTTCCATTATCTGTGATGAGTATTAGGGGCAAGCCATACTGACAAATTATACCTACCCGAATAAAATTCCGAAGTACGCCTACAGTGATCCGGGTGAGAGCTTTTGTCTCTATCCATTTAGAAAAATAATCTAAGACGACAAAAAAATATTTCGTTGCCTCTTCGAGGGAGGAAATGGTCTGAGGATATCCAGCCCCCAAACGACAAAGTGTCAGGGGCTAATGATCGGTTGTAATTTCTGTGTCAGCTAATGCTGTAGTGGAGCATATTTCTGACGTTGCTGATATCTTCAAGAAAACTAATATGCATCCTTTTAGAGGGTCAACCAGAAATAACTGTGTCTTTGAACTCGACGAACTAAATTTTTTTCCCCTAAATGGCTTACATATTCACTTGAATGTATTTTCCAAAGGATGTTCTCGATTTCACTTTGACACTTCTTAGAAGCAAAGATGTGGTTGACCTTTGAAATAGCATGTCTCCAATAAAAAGGTATTGGGCGACTTTAAGCTTGACTTTTTGGGGGTTTGCTATTGCCTTATCGATTTTTCTTGTTTTCAGGTAGTGGATATGAGGATCTACCCAGCTTTTGGCCTCGCCCGCCTCCACCCCTATTACTTTTAGCTCTTCAATGGTTTCCTAAGAAAGATTTTGAGGCGTTCTATTTCCAACATGTATGTTTTTCGATAAGAGATGTCCCACTTGGTTCTCCTCTCAACCAAAGTTTTTGATACGAAAACTTATAAACTTAAACATTCCCATCTTCACCTTATTCAAGTACTTGACCATTATCTCATATCTCGAGCTTCAAATTCCTCATTTACTTGGTTGACAACAAGTTGTGAATCAGATTTTACTATTAAATGTCGAGCATGCATTTCCCGAGCTAACCGTAGTTTAGCTATCAATGCTTTGTATTATTCCTAATTGTTTTTTACCGCAAAATCAAGGACGAACAAATGATGGATATGCTTTCTGGTTGGATTGCTTAATGTTAGGCCAATACCTTCTCTTGTCTGATCTGAAACTCCATCAACATGAAGGATCCAAGTTTGCATGTCAGCCCCAGATCCTTCGTTTGATCCATCCGACTCCGAGAAATCCACCAAGTATGCTACAGCTTGAGCTTTGATCGCCGTTTGAGAGATGCAAGTAAAGCCATACTCACTGAGCTCTACAAACCGCTTTAGTAATCGACCAGAATGTTCTGACCGAATGAGTATAGACTTAAGTGGATGATCAATGGTCACTTTAATCAGATGAATTTGAAAATATAGTTGGACGCTATGAGCAGAAAAAATCAAAGCAAGTGTTGGTTTTTCCATAAGAGGATACCTTATTTCGGCTCCCCTTGAGGACTTGAATGGTGTAATAGAAGGGAAATTATTTCCTCGACTCCTCACAGACCAGGATCAAACTAATGGCTTCCGACCCGACTCCCAAGTAAAGTGAAAGTTCTTCCTTTGGATTCGAACTTTGCAGTAGCGGTGGAGAGATTGACTAATGTTTCATACTCTGGAAAGCTTTGCTCACATTCGCCCGTCCACTCGATCCTTTTGGCCTTCATTAGCACTTTGGAGAAAGAGATGCACATGTCTCCTGACTTGAAAATAAATCGGTTGAGGGCTACAATTCAGCCAATCGGCTTTCGTACGGGGTTGGCCTTCCGGGGAGAAGGCATGTAGAGAAGTGCCTTCACTTTCTTGAAATTAGCTTTAATACCTTCGGGTGTCAAGAGGTATCCCAAGAACTTCCCGGTGGAAGCTCCAAACGTGCATTTCAATTTGTTTAATTTCATATTAAACTTCTTAAGTGTTTGGAAAGTTTCTTTTAAATTGCACAAATGTTGTTCTACCGTTCTACTTTTTACTAAAACATCATCCACATAGACTTCAATGTTCTTTCATTTTCTTTTAGAGAAAATTATATTTATTAAATGCTGATAAGTAGCGTCAGCATTTTTCAGGTCAAAGAGCTTTACAGTAAAACAATATAAACGTTCACTAGTAATAAAAATTACCTTTTTTGCATTGACTGGGTGAATTTTGATCTTGTCATAACCAGAGAAAGCATCTAGGAAACTCATGATCGATTATCCTTCTGTGGAGTCCACCAGAGCATCGATCTTAGGCAGTGGATAGCCATCCTTGGACAACCAACATTCAAATTTGTGAAGTCCGCACACATTCTCCACTTGTCGTTGGATTTTTGTACCATAACCTCATTGGATACACTGGAGGGGTACTGAACCTCCTGAATATATTCTGCCTCCAAGCGTTCTCTTACTTCCTCGCGAATTGCTTCAGATAAAGTTGGTGCCATCGACCGGAGCTTCTGCTTCTCAAGTCGAGCAGATAAACTAACGTTTAGCTTGTGACAAGCTACATCAATTGGGATGCCACACATTTCAGCTGCCGATCGGGCAAAAACATCATGGTGATCGTGGAGAATCTGGGTCAACATCTCCCTGTGGCCTGCATTAAAAGATTCACTAATTAGAAAAAATTATCAGGATCCTCGATGTCTACTGTGATTTTGATGATAGCCTCATCAGTTTCAAGGCTTCCTTCTTGTGGGTGGTTTATGTCTAACGTCTCTTGCTCCACGCTTTCTATGGCTTGCAGATAACACATTCGAGACTGCTTTAGGTCTCCACGTATAGTAACTATCACTCCGTTGCAGGAAAATTTTACCGCTACGTGGTACGTAGACGCCACAACTCGAAAATTGTTGAGAAGGCGATCGAATATTGCATTGTAGATTGGTTGTGCCTTGACTGCCAAGAAATCCTCGATATTGGTGAACTGGTCACTTTCTCCTGAGGTGACTGAGTGCTATTATACCGAGCTCCTCCTTTCTTTCGCCATAAAATCCATACAATGAGCCGCTTGGTGCAGTTAAGTAGTCAATTGTCAAATTCATCTTTTTAAATGCAAACCAGAACAAAATATTCTCTGAGCTACCGATATCAACCAGGATACTCCCCGCCTGATAGTTGTTGATTAACACTAATAACAATGGCGTCATTGTAGGAATTACCTGCTGGAGGAAGATCTAAATCGGTGAAAATGATTGAAGGATGGGGCATCCTTTTGGGGATAAAGTTCTCTGCATAGTAGTTCCCCGATCAATTCCTTTTTTTGGTGGAGTCTTGGGAATGAATCGCCTCCTAAGTTTGTCAGAACTATATCCCTATTATGTGGATAGCATTGGCTCAGGTAGGCCAGCTCGATTCGTCATTTGCATGGGCTTTGCCCTTCCGTCGAGTGTGGGCCTCCAGGGCTACAAACTACTTGAGCTTCCTGACCCGAATTAGTCCTCCACCAGGCAACAGAGGTGCCAAAATTTTTCTATATTTTGCTCATGGTCTTTGTGATACTTGTAATATTTGTTAGGATTCTAGAGGGAAACTCTGGCTTTCATTGGGGTCGCTTTTCGGAAACTCTTGATCTTCTATTGCGTCTACGAGTTCCGCCATCAAAACTTTCAGTAGCGTAGGCCTGGAACGGTCATTGGATCGGCTGCATCAGTGTCCATCTTGTTCATCTTCTTTGTTTCTTCGGGCTGAGCGGCCTCTTTCAATTTTTTGACGAGGGCCATCCTTCTCCTTCCATCCATCATCTCTTGAGTTCTTCTTGCCCAGTTGTTGATCTGATTTCTCATCTTTTGAAATTGGCCGGTTCATATATTTCTTGGGTGCAATGTGATCATTAGCCAACTCCAAGAGTTCGGCCAATGTTTCGGGTTTCCACAAACCCAAAATATACCTAACTGTATGTAGACTCTTCAGTCCTTGAGCTAAGGCTGCTTTGGCAACTGTTGGCTCTAGCTTCCGCACCTCAAACAACTCCTTCTAGAATCTCGTAACATATGATCGCAAGCTCTCGTTAGGTCCCTATTTCACATACCACAAATAATCTTAATCTCTTTTAGTGCGATCCATCGGATCTTCTCGAGATTCGTGCAGATATATCAATGATGTACCACTTTAATTACGGATTTGTTGCTGCTGCTGCATTTCCTAGATATTCTTTGTGCCAAATATCGTTGGCCGTGCCACATAGGCTGTGCATGATATACTGGCATTTCTATAGCATACAACAACAAAGCCATTCTTGGCTTGAGTTTCGAATCCAAAACTGTGCCATGAGTTTCAAATCCAAAACTGTGCCATGAGTTTTGATATTTGCTAACGTGCTTTATGCTTGACAATATATACAAAATATGGTGACTTCTGCATGCCTGTTTGAAAAGTGATTATGTTCAATCCAAACCGGCGGACAAAATATGATCATTAAATGAAAAAGCCTCCAAAGTAATAAGATCAGAGTTCTAGATGTTAATATTCTACTTATTGCCCTTCTCTTTATCTGGCGGTGAGGTTTTTCATTTGAAAATTATCACCTGCTTCTGTGATTTTGGTGATTTTTTGGCTTTATTCACTCTATTTAACCTTAAGGTTGAAAGAAGTAAAATTCAATTTGTAATGGATTATACTCTAATTACGATTTCAGATTTCAGTAAACACTTGAGCGAAGAGGCATGTTGTCAATTTTGGACTTCTGATTCTCCATTTTCACAGTTAACGCTATACAGTTCTGTAGTATGGAGAATCCACTGTTTGCTTAATTGTCAATATTTTTGTATGCATTTTCTACTAGTTAGAATTAAGGGTTAGAAAGTTGGTTGAGAGAGTAATTTAATTGGTGTGTTCATATATGTTCTGCACTCTACTACACAACTGCATGGCATAGTTTAACAAAATTTGAATCAGAATACCATCATTTAACTTTTAAAATGTGAAATACACCTTTTCAAGCATAGGTAAGATGACATGCATGTAAAAATTGAAGTTTAGGTGTTAGTTACATAAAAACATAGGAACAAAGTGGTATGTAGGTAAATCTTCTTTTTTTTTTCCCGCAGGGGATCTGTCTTTGATTCAAACGTATTCACAACTTTAATATTATGTAGATAGACTGATTGCTTTTTTCCCCTAGATGAAACCGAGGCTGTGAAGACGGATAGCATCTTGAATATTGAATATGAAATCATGGGTGATAGAGCCGTCGGTGCCCATATACCTGTGAATATAAAACCTGACGGCAAAGGTGAGCTATTGTTTAAGATCGCGCTCGCCTTACAGCGACCGGTGCTTGATCCTTGTCTGGCGGTTGGATTTCTTCCCTTCACTTCTGATTGCCTGAGAGTTGGACAGCTAGTCCTTATGAGATGGAGACTCGAAAGATTGAAATATCCAGAGGAAACTCCATCTTTGGCCAAAGCAAGTTATCCAATATGCTTGTTTTTCTTTTTACCCAATTTGATTCAATTACTTAACCTTTGATCTTTGGATTGCTAATATGTCTCCATGTGTTTTGTTTGGTAGGATGAGCTATTCTATGAAGTAGATGCTAATCCAGAGAACTGGATGATTGCTGGGAGGAAACGGGGGCATGTATCTTTGGCTTTAACACAAGGTCTGCGATTCATTTCCTCTTTTTTGGTGTATTTTCATACATACCACCCAATTCCTATGTATTTACACTCAAACACCTAAACTTTATATTTATACCACCCAAATCTTTCATATCACATAAAAAATACCACTATTTTAACTCTTAAAAAGTGAAATATACCTTTTCATGCATGCACGGGTAAGGTTGCATGTATATAAAAGTTGCTTGCCTCTTGTCAGATATGTAATTACAAAAAATTGAGTGGTATGTAATGTAAATCAGAGGAATTTCATACCTCCATGGATTTAACTCATTGAAGATGCCTTCTAATAAAACAAATGGATATCTTAGGTTCAAGGGTAGTTATCACAGTGAGTTGCTTGCCTCTTGTCTCTGGTTATGTTCATCCTCCCCAGCTCGGACTTCCTGGTGTCTCTGAATCCAACATAAGCTGCAATCCTGCTGGGCCCCACCTAGTCTGTATATTGCCTCCAACTTTGAGTTCTTCCTTCTGTGTTCCAGCTTGATGTTCTGACCAATACAGAATCCTTAAATCTACTTCAAATTCCTCTTGTCTGCTGGATTAGATCTGGATTCTTCTGGTTCAGTTTCCTGTTGTTTTGTTTCGTAAAAAGCTGTTATGAACCGGAGAAATCTAATGAAAATAGAGGAAGCAGAGAACATTTGAAATTTTATTTATGAAATTCAAGAATTTTTGTTTTAGCCCGCCCAATGTAAAGATTAAGAAGATAGAAAGATTGTTCGATTTATGTTTAAGAGATAATGCAGGAGATGAGTCTTGTATTTAACAAAGTGAAATTCTGTATATCATTCTGAAGTTCACATTTGTCACAATTCTTTAGTGAAGTTCACAGTATCATTCAGACCTTCCAAAGCACATTATGACCGTATTTTCGTATTTTGACACTATATCAGATGTTTTATATCTGTAGTTCTTTGTGGATGTGTTTTTCCGGCGAAGGGTGGTAGCTTTATTCATGGAAATTGTATGACTCTATATCCATAGGAAATTCTATCAGGAGATTCGTCATATGCATGCATATATACATACATATGCAAATAGAGAGAGAGAGAGAGAGAGAGAGCGCGCGCGCACTAATGAAGTTGGGAGCGCTTATTCTATCAAAACATCGATGCAAATTTGTGTATGGAGTCCAATGAGCACTTGCCCCATTGTAATATACTGGTTGAGTATATTTTTTTAGAGAAGTGGAGCTCACTTATCACGTGGCACATCACCACTAGACTCCGGACACAAATTTTGCGTCCGGTAAGTGGGTGACGGAAGAGACCAAGGGTGGAAAGTAGTGGGCAAGGTAGTGGGGTTGGCTAACATCACTGTTTCAAGTCAAACACTATAATAATTTTCATAGTTCAAATTTATATGTGCGCATAAATAAAGAAGTCACTAAGGTGGTGGATATATGAATTGGGAAGCATCATGCTGAAGAAATGGTGAAAAAAGACAATATTAATGCACGGCGCACATGGGTTGAAACCGATCACTTCGCTCTTTCGCCATTTTTATGGGAAGTTTAGGTGTTTAGGGATGCTCCCACGTTTTGTATTCGTAAAGGAGAGGTAAAGTCTTTTTGTCCTACGTGATAGCGAAGCTTGATTCATTGTATTTGTTATTTATTTTAGGGAAATATATTTGGAATTTATTTTAGATTAAATTTATTTAATGTTTATGTGGAGGTATTGATTTGAAAACAATTTGAATAAAGTTTGAATTATGTACCAATATGATTGGGTTAATGTTTGAAAAATTAACATATAGAATCCGAATAATATTCGAACAAAATTTGAATGGAGTTGGAATTATGGTTGAAGAAGGCTCAAGCAAATATTTGATCAAGGGTTGAACATGATCTGAGTTGGGTTTGAAAATGCTGATTGGAGACAACATGGTACAATTGAAGAGATGATAATTATTCATAGAACAATAGAGTATGATTAAATATTTATGATAAACATTTGTAGCATAATATAGTGTAATTCAAAATGTATAATAAATAGTCATAATAAGATAATGTTACAAAAAAGATGACACGTTGTTAGTGTTATTCAAAAGAAATTAAACAACATTCATCATATGATATTTGTAAATTAAGAAGTTAGTAGCAAGTGCGCCCAATGGAATTATATGAAGATGTATAATTTTTAGAAATCATAGTTGTGCTCCTTTAACTGAAATTATCATTTAAAAAGCCAAAAGTATGGTAACATGTAAACTAAATTTTTTACAAGATAGCTTTCCTTATAAGCAAGTACAGCTTACAAATGAGGAACTAAAGGCACTAACTCTTGAGGGTCATTGGGATATAAATCTTTCTCATCAAATGTCTTGATAGTGAGATAGTCCGCTTGGGATGGCAAAATTTATGAAAATGCACGCTTTTATATTGATCTTCAGTAGCACATTTGTTAAATACTTGTTCAAAATTATATGATGGTTAAGTTGTGTATGAAAATGCACGCTTTTATATTGATCTTCAGTAGCAAATTTGTTAAATACTTACTTGTTCAAAATTATATAATGCTTAAGTTGTGTCATTCCCTCAAATGTTGTACACAATGAGGTCATTGGTCTCAACTTGCTTAATAATTTTCTTTAGCATACCCCTAGCTCTATTTATTAACAGAACAATGTAATGCCTTTACATATATAATTAAACATTTGCATTTATATAGTACAACTCAAAAAACTTAACTCCAATTATTTTTGGTTCAATGAACACACATTGTTGATGCTTCTTTTACTCAGTTGAGAGCCACCTAGTGTCAAGCTTCTAACCGCTCTAGTGAGAGGGGCCAATGTCACTGCACCAGATTACAT
>NW_018165372.1:15201-26059 GCF_001263595.1 Phalaenopsis equestris
TTTCCCTAGTTTTAAGGCATGCATGGACCACTTTCTAGCATCTCATCACTCATACCATTGGCGCTTTGCACTATGTCAAGAGCATGCATTCTATATGGGAGATTTCTATGTCAAGAGCATGCATTCTATATGGGAGATGTCGCCCCACAACACTCATAGTTGATGACACTCTCTCACAATGCCAGTCTCTCAAGAAGTCGTACCTAATATGCCTCAAGAAGGGCAATTGCACCTTGGTGTTATTTCATGAGGCTTCAGTGCCAATGTTTTAAAAAAATTTAAATAATATCTCTTGTCCACAAAGGGAACGAGAAGCATGGGCGCATTGGCCCATGCCCATGTGGAGAGATTGACATGAGGTGGTTGATCTTTGTCCACTTTTAGGAGGTTAAAGGAGGGCTTCTAAGTTTTTTTCGGTAGGAGAGAATGCGAGGACTATTATTCCTCCCTTGAGCTAGCTTCTTCATGGTCTTGGGGGCTTTTCATAGTTGAGGGAAAGTGATTGGAGAGTTGAGAATTATGAGAGGGAGAGAGTGAGCAAATATTCCAACCCATAGGGATCTTGATAGGTGAGCAAGAGCTCCTCTCCAAGGCATGAACTTAAGAAAGGAGAATAAGGAGAAGGAAAAAGGAAAACACAATCCTTTCTCCCTCATTTACTCATTTGCATAGAGGAGGGGCCATGCCACATTCCCTTTTTTTGTTTTCATTTTTCTGTGTGCTAAGGAGACCAACCTCAAACCCATATTTTGGGGGCAATAACCTAGTATACTAGCTCACACACCATTTCATTCATAAAGTGCAACAGGCGTACCATTCGGATTGGTGCCAGAGTGTTTAAAGCAGCACTATTTTCTACCACCTCAATTTATATTGTTATCTGCATATGCTTATTTATGTCATTATAAAGATAAGAAAAGAGATGTGATGCACTTAAGTCATCTATTTCATTTCATTTTGCATAGAGATCATTTGGTGTATTGGTACCATTCAATTAGTGCTTCGATGTTGTGCAAGTAACACCTCAGTGCCATATTTCTTTCATTCATATCATTATATTATTCAGCATTTTGAAACATTAGTTAAATGTCTAGGGAGCATACTATTACATGGTAGATGTTTTTTAGTTTCTCATATGTTTGGAGTCACATTTCAAACACTTAGTCATGATCATGGCACACATATCATTCCTCTTATTATCTTAAATAATGCGTAGGTTAGCCACCAAATCATTTACATATAAATCTAAGTTACGAGCGGTAACATTTTAATGGAGGGACTAGTGTAGGCCTTAGAGTTGACAATAAATAATTGTTATCCACAAGTGTATCTCATTTGGATAATGAGAATTAATACTTTTCTTGCTTTAAGCCGACATAATGATTCAAAATAGATACACACATGTTAGGGAACTTCATAGATTGCAAATAGTCACATATTACTCTTTGTAGGTATAAAATAAGATAGTACATAACTTTAGGCTTAAAAATTTACCAACAACTATCTCTTGAAGCTCTAACTCCTTTCATCTGTAAGGCTCCTTAAGTCTAGTTTGATATTTTTGTTGTTCCACATTTTGCCCTTAATTCATTACAGTGTTAAGAATATTATCAAATGATTTATTTTTTTGAATAACATCAATATTATGTCTAATTAAATTAGTCCTCCAATCGGGCATATCTTAAAAAATACTTCATTTTATTCATATATGGTTAACACTTAATTTAGGGAAATAATGTAAAGATTTCTATGGAGAATCAATAATTTTAAAAATTGCACTAATAAGAAGCCACAAC
The DNA here is from genome assembly GCF_001263595.1 of Phalaenopsis equestris. Classification (NCBI taxonomy): domain Eukaryota; kingdom Viridiplantae; phylum Streptophyta; class Magnoliopsida; order Asparagales; family Orchidaceae; genus Phalaenopsis; species Phalaenopsis equestris. Next base: position 16,998 of record NW_018165372.1, read on the forward strand.
TCATCCTTAGTTAACCTTAGTGGAGGCCATGATTACAAAATCTATTTTTTAAGGCATCTTTATTCCTTCTTTATGAGTGATCAACAATTGAGAACATTTGAGGACAATCAAATCATGAATTTTTTTGCTATGTTTTAGAGTAAATACCTTCAATGGATTCATGCAGTTTGGGCAAGCCAACTTTCTCGCAGTGCTTCATCTCGATAGCATTTCATCTATCAAAAAATTGTTTATTTTCAACATCACGGTAACTTTCATTTGGAAGTTTTATTTTGTAGCAATGTTATAAACAGTCACATCTATCTTCCAGAGATTTGAAACCCTTCTATCAATAGATGTAACCCTTTAGGCTATGTAATTTGGATATAATTAATGTGAAAAAAATAAATATTATGCTGACACATCTCAAATGGTAAGTTATATAAAGTAACTAGCACATGCCAACCTGAAAAAGGTGAGACGACCTGACGGTATAATGTGACACCTTTGACAAACAAACCAAGACTAATATTGTGTAAATCAACTATAAAATACGAATAAGTATGATCAAAATTCTTTGATTTTCTTTATCTATCAGATGACTCAAAAATTTTATTTCATTTGATCTCTCATTGTGACATCTCATATGGTCAACAGTATGATAGAGGGGAACAATCTTTGAAGACTTGAAATGAGTGACAAGTAGAATAGTCGTTTGTATGAAATATTCTTTTGTTTTCTATTTTCTTAATTTATGGTTTAAATTTTTAAACGTCACAAATGCTGAATTGAGTCTCCATTGTAGTATCTTGTAATATAGCATGTACTCCTTAATATAGTAATTTATATTCTCTAATATCAATCTCAACTCTGACATAATTTTTTTTCATTCTATATAAGTCCTCTAGTTCTAAATTTTCTTTTAAATTTGTGTCTTCTAGTAATCATGCAATCAGGTTAAAATATTGTCGGGGTATGTTGTAGTCTACTTTGATGCTCAATATTCTAAGAAACATAAATAATTTAGAATGGGTTGTGCAACCTTTTCAAAGTCGTTGTTGTGCAATATTTAGTAGTTCATGTAAATCATGAGCTTCTTGGTTTGGTTTCTTCTTCTCATTCCCTCATCCAACAAATTGAACCCTTATTGAATCGAAAATCATTTCTTGAAATCTGCTTGAATCATATTCATTTGGAGGAGCTAGGCTTGTTGAAGAACTGACTTGATAATCAATGTGTGGTTCAGACTCATCATGTGAAGTCCAGAATCAGCAATTTGGTTCAAATCCCCTACGATATAAATGTGAGTTTACTTCCTCGAACATTAAATATGTCTGATATATTCCTATACTTAACACAAGGGACATTGAAACTTACCCTCGAAAAGGTAAGGGGATACGATGCCGCTTGTATGAAAGACTTAACACCATTCAAGAACTCAATTAATTATTTTCTGCCCGTAAACAATCTATTAAATATCATTATCTTAAATTTTAGATATCTATTAACAACCTACATAATCTAGGACAAACATATTTAACTCATTAGTTAAATAGAAAATTTTCATACATATGTTTGTATGTAATAATTAAAATTGACATCTTATATTGGTAAATACATAAGTAACTAAGTGACATCTTATACTTGTAATTTGTAAAATTGACATCTTATATTGGTAACTCTTTAATATCACATAGAAATTTCATCATTTTAATTTTTGAAAAGTGAAATACACATTTTCATGCATAACTAACGTGACATCTATGACATAATTGAAGCTTAGGGGTTAGATTTGTAAATTCATAGGAATTGAGTGGTTTGTATGTAAATATTCATTAAGAAAATTTATATACATACCACTAAACCCAAGCTCACCTGTGCGTGGGCTCTATAAGTGGCTCATGAGTTGAGCTTGATGAGCCAACAAGGCAAGCTTAAACGAGCCCCAACTCAACTCGTTAGCTCATGAACCAGTTTGCCTATTCGTCTTTTTATTATAATACAACATGAATTAATATTATTTTTTCTCTCTCATAATAAGCAAGGTAGCTCATGAGCCAACTCGAAGTAATAAAATTAAGCTCGGGCGCGAGCTCAAACTCCATTAATTAATTAAGCTTGAGCTCGAGCCGAGGGTGACTCGAGCTCAACTCTATATTTATACAACTAATACCTCAAGCTTCAACACTGCTCTATCAAATTTCATCATACTTTTAGAAGTTTCCCAAAAACACCAAGGGGCATTTGCATATGCACCATCTATAACTTACATATTTACATATCTAACACTCGAACATTGCTTTTTATAATAATGTAATTGTAGCACCCAAAGCTTTTGCAACACACCAAAAGTATTACCATTTTAACTTTCAAAAAGTGAAATGCATATTTTCATTCATAAGCAAAGTTACATATATTTTAAAAATTGTAAGTTTAGGTTTTAGATAAGTAGATACATAAGAATTGAGTGGGAATGATAGAGCACATGAAATTCAAAGGATTATCAATTATTACTAGGATAATATGAAGGGTTAATTAGCAACTTCTTGTTTGAATGTAAGCTTAAACACTTGCCTAATTTTTTGATATTTCTATCTAAATTAAACTTTCATATTCATATTTATGTAAGAAAATAAGTAGTAGATATATTTCTACTATTGTCTCTATTTAGGGCAACACAAAGTCTATTTTTGTTGAAGGAAATTTACTCTTCATTTCACAATAATTTTTAATTTTTTGGTTTTTTTTTTTTTAAATGGAGTTTAAGCTTTAAAGTTAATTATTCTTTTTGTATATTTGGTTGATTAGATTTATTATGATGTTGATAAGATTTGGGCCCTAAAATATGACCATAAATTTCGAAGGACTTTATCAACAAGATGAACTAGTTGACAAGGTTAATTATGATTCAAGTGAAATATGTTTATTATAGAAAAAGAGGATGCACACTTAGTTCTAGATTGAATTTCATGTAGGAAACTAGTTAATATTTGATTTAAAGAAAATAGTATGTTGGGTGCTAAAGTTTTGTGTGAAGTTGATTGTCTAGAATAATATTTACTTATCTATTTTTTTTTCACTTCTAGGAAGAAAATATGTTTCTAAGCTCCCTATTTAGTGATTTTTTATAAATTAAATCTATAAGCTCAATGGTTAGTTATTGTTTATTGAAGATAGCTAAGTAGCGATTAATTAATAATTTAACTATTAATTAATGAGATTATACAAATTAAACATAAAAAATAGATTGAATAATTGAGCTGGTTAAATTAAATAAGGTATTTTGATTAATCATTCAATATTTACTTGAACGCTATCATTACCAGGTCTCAAGCTCCGTTTGCAAAAAAAATGAGGTGCTGCATTAGGTAGTCGAGAGCTAGCGTAAAAAATGTCAAAAAACTATGACATGAATCATTTATATTGTTGTGTCAATGTTGGGGAGTCTCTTAAATGGTACTCACTATATGATTTGAATGCATTAACAATTGTGCAAGGACCACTGCACCGATGCTTGGGTATCGTGTTTAATAATTAAAGGCCCCCACATTATAGGTGAATGCAGGTGAAAAAGTTAGTCCATAAAAATAATATTATGATAAATATTTGGAATATAAGTACTCTCACAAATAAATTAATGAAATTAGTAGATATTATGGTTTATAGGAAGATAATTATCTTATGTATCAAGAAACTAAATATTTTTAAGAAAAGACTAATGAGATTTGTAGTTTATGTTTAAAAATTACCGGACAAATTGTATGTGTAATTATATATAAGAGTTTGAAAGATAATGTTATAAAAATTAGTAGAACTGAAGATATAATTTAGCTCTAAAGATTATTATTGAAACTACGATTCTTAATATTATAAGTGCTTATGCTTCCAATTAGGTTTGGATATATATTAAAAAAAAATTGTAATGACCTAGAAGAATTAATACAAAGGATACCTTTCGAACAAATGATCTTTATTGGAGAAGATTTAAATGGACATGATGGTAGAATGATAAAAGATTTTAGAAGTATTCATGTTAGTTATAATTTTGGAGTGAATAATGAAGAAGGTAGAGTCATATTGGATTTTGCTTTAGTTTAATATATTATTATTATTATTACTTTATATATGAAAACAGAAGAGTATATTATGACTTATATAAATGAATGTAATAAAGTACAAATTAATTATTTTCTTATGAGAAAAATAGATCATCGAGAGTGTAAGGATTATAAGGTAATTCAAAATGAAAATTTAAGTAATTAATATTGATAGTTGGTTGTATACTTTAGAATGAATGTTTGGATAATAAAAAATACAACAAAATATTATCATAGAATTAGATGGGAGCACTAAAAAGACACAAATAAAATTATTTTTATTAATAATCTTCAAGTTCTTAAGATTTGGGACGTTTATAAAAAAACTAATAGTATATGGGATAAAGCAACGAGTATTATTAAGCAAGTTACAAAAGTTGTGCTAAGAGATTAGAAAAGGAAAGTTCTTACGAATAAAAATAGTTAGTGGTGGAATAACAATGTGGAAGAAAAGACAAAAAATAAGAAGGTATGTTATAAAGATTGGTTTATATTTAAAAGCTTGGAGAATTGGGAAAAATATAAGATGACATAAATGACGTCTAAGAAAATATATTATGATGCTCAGATTTTTTCTCTTAATGATCTTTATAGCAGATTAAATACTAAAAATAGTAAAATATATATGTAAAAACTAGCCAAATAAAGTGATAAATAAAGTAAAGATTTAGTTCAACTAAAGTATATTAAGGATGAAAATTTTTTCGATGTAGATATTCAAAATGGGTAAGTGAGATATTTTAATAAATTATTTAATAAAGATTGTGAATATATGATCGATTTTAATGATATTAATATCATAAATAATGAAAATTTTTAATTTCCACCATCACATTAGTTAAACAAAAGTTAAGACTTTAAAGATAATGAAGTATGGAACTAGTAGGACTAGATGGTATTCCAGTAGAAGTATGAAAATACTTAGGAGTTATAAGAATTTCTTGGCTTGCTAAACTTTTTAACATTATTTTAAAAACTAAAAAGATGCTTGCTGAGTGAGAAAGAGTCCATCATTTTCATTTTTAAGAATAAAGGGAGTGCACAAGAGCGTACAAATTATAGAAGAATTAAGTTAATGTGTCATACATTAAAAAACACTAGTTGACGTGATGTGAAAATTTCTTAAAATTATTCATATCGGGCAAATCTATTATGGAAACTATACATTTATTGAGAGATTTAATTAATAATAAAGAGTGAGTAAGAAGGATCTACAAATGATTTTTGTTGACTTAGAAAAAGCTTATGATAAAGTTCTTACAGAAGTCCTTTAGAGAGTCTTAGAAAAGAAAAGCGTTGATATTGCTTGTATTCAAGTTATTAAAGATATGTTACTTGTGCTAGAACACACTGAGGATTGACCAAGTATTTTTATATTTCATTTAAATTACATCATGGATTGAATTTAAGCTCATATATTTTTACTTTACTTATGGATGTTCTTATTGGACATTTATAGGAAGTTGACCTTGGTTTATGTTTTTCGTTGATGTTAAAACTTTTGCGGATAAGGATAGAGAGAGAAATCAAGAGAAATTTTACTTGTGTAATTTAACTTTAGATTCTAAAAGCTTTTATTTGAGTAGATATAAAAATGAATGTGTGGATTGTAATATTTTAGTAATAATACATCTAATGGAGGGGTTGTAACAATGGGTGATCAGGATAATGAAAGGAGTGAAAGTTTAAGATATGTTAGGCATATTGATCAAAGTGTTTGTGATAGATGGGGATGTTATTAGTAGAATTCAAGCTGAATGGTTGAAGTGGGGGAATGCAACATGCCTATTGTGTGATAGAAAAGTACCTTTTAGATTTAAAGAAAATTTTTATAAGATGATGGTGAGACCTACAGTGCTTGATGGAGTAGAATGTTGGTCTGTAAAAGAGAAACATAAAATTAAGTGTTACTGAGATCAAAAAGCTTATGTTTATGATGAGTGTTTTTACACTTAGAGATAAAATACAAAATAAGTATATCCATGAAAGGGTTGGAGTAGCTCTAGCAACAGACAATATTATATAGAGTCGCCTTAGATGGTTTGGTCACATTAAATGTCGACCATCTGATGAAAATGTTTGGAGAGTGGATGTTTTAGATTTAACTTATGCTAAAAAGGGTAGAGGTAGGCCTAATATGGCTTTGGCATATTGTATAAAAATGATATTAATTTATTAGAATTAAATGAAAATATAACACTCAACATAACATAACGGAGAAAAAAAGATTCATGTAGCTGACCCCACTTAGTAGGATAAAAGCTTGTTGTTGCATTCAATAGTTACTTGAAAATTAGATTAAATTGACCTATATGTTACTTCATGCTTAGTTATCATTCAACTAATTAAAATATTTAGAAATCATGATAATTATTTAATTAGTATTAATCAATAGAAGTAGTATATTTATCATTTTATTAAATCATAATACAAATATGACATTAATTTTTTATAATTGTGATAATATATACCATTTTCATAATTGAATTTTTTTTATTATTATATGATTGTATGACATTAATTTTTTATAATTGTGATAATATATATCATTTTGATAATTGAAATTTTTTTTTTATTATTATATGATTATTAGGCTAGAAGAATCAAATAATAGTTTGTGTTGAAAGTTGTAATTTCAAAATTTCAATTATTTTTTGTTTGCATTAGAAAATCACATTTTGACGTTGTGGATTAGAATTGACATCCAACATATAGGAAAATTTTTAACATTATAGGAAACATGAGTTAATTAGAAGACTTCAAGTCAATAAGGGAACCATGTTGTATTACACATTCTAGCTTGGAGTTAGGTGATACCATTGCATCAATCAAAATGAGGAGAGCAACGTCAGATACAAGTTTAAATGATATATGCATGCTTTTAAAGCTTATTAGTATCATTTTAGTGTGTTATATATATGATATAGAGATTTAGTTTAGACAATCTTTAAGCCTGATGGTATTACTAACCCCTTAAGTGCACTAAGAGCTTATAGCTAGTGCTTGACTTACATAGGACAAATCATGAAGATCAACTTTTATAAAATTTTGAGCCAATATAAGGAAGTACTAAAGAATATTTTTATGAAAATCCTTTCTAATTACATCTCAAGAGTAGGTTACAAAATCATGTTTTGTGGGAATTGCTTGAATTTACATTATCATAATGAAATTGGAGAGTTTGTCTCTGCATGTGAACCTTGTTTCTTTGGATGCACTCAAGACACTTATGGATTGTGGATTAATGCCTTGGATGATGTGTAATGAATGCTATGAATGTTTGTTAAGTGTAAGAGAAATCAATGCATATGAGTTCCATGATATGTAATCAACAACAGAGTAACAATGACTATAGAGATCTCAACAGCCTCTATATAATCAGTTGATGCCTATCATTTCTTTGGAGGATCTAGAAGACTTGGTGGTGCATGTGAAAAAGCTTTCTCGAAATACCACCATTTTAACTCTTAAAAATGAAATTGAGCTTTTTCTTGCATAGCGAAGATGGTATGTATGTAAAAATTGAAGTTTAGGAGTTAGAAATGTAAATACATAGGAATTAAGTGATATGCATGTAAATCTTCCTTCTTTCTTTCATTTCCATGTTTATGATAGTTGCATCACTTTGACCTCTATGCTATATACACATTTAAGCTCTTTGATGCCTCCCATTCCAAAACTTATAGTACTTTAATGTATCATCCTTACTTATTTATTTTTATTTAATATATAAGAAGAGTATGATATATAATACTTGATGGGTCAACATGCTTCATCTCTAGATCAGTTGGTCGAGTATCCGCTTGTCAGTTGTAAGTCCCCTCTGGTCTGGGGTTCGATTCCCTTCGCATGTAAGGTGTGGTACTCAAATTCTTAGGCATATTAGGATGGTCAGAGCTCATATAATAGTCTCCCGCGATTGGCAACATGCACAATATATATCTTTTTTAATGAAAAAGGAAAGCTTCCTTAATATACAATATATTTTTATTTAAATATATTTTTCTCTTTCAATGTTGCCACCAGTGTAGCCATCCCCAATGGAGCTGAGAGAGAGAGAGAGAGAGAGAGAGAGAGGTGAGTCCCCTTGAAATTTGGGAGGCGAATGGCCTAAAAGATAAAATAATTATAGCATTTAATAAGGTCAAGCGGGAATCACGGATCACAAGGACCAGATTCCCTAAGAACGCAATCTAGACTAAGACATGCATTGCAGAGAGCTATCTACCCCTACACATCCCTATTATTAAATATACATGACTCCCATGTTATAAGCACTTTAACTATTCCAAGTGTTTTAAATAATAATATTTTATTATTATTATTACTATTAATATGCTAATTAATATTCCCCCATGATAAATATCAAAGTAAATATTTTTTACATTTTTTATAATAGAATTTATATATATTGATTAATTGGTTTTGTTTTATATTTATATCTTATAATTAATTTAATATTTTGAATTATCTTTCAATTTTAAAAAGTAAATAATAATGATATTTTTTTATGTGAAATAAAAATTTTAAATCATTTAAAATTTAAATTTAAAATTTAAAAGAAATTCAAATGCAATATGTATTTATAAATTTCAAAGCATACCTTTTTAATCATATAAAATTAAAAAAAAAAGTCACATAAATTAAAGGCAAAATTTACATACATATATACCACACAATTCTCATGTATTTACATATCTAACACCAATATTTACACATATAACCCTTGCATTCATAAAACTATTCATGATAGCCAAGTTGGTTATTTTTAACTTGTTTTTATGTGACGTTATTAGCGGTGTAAACGAGCCGAACAAGAGTGGGTCCAGGCTCATTCATAAAACTATTCATGATAGCCAAGTTGGTTAATTTTAACTTGTTTTTATGTGACGTTATTAGGGGTGTAAACGAGCCGAACAAGAGCGAGTCCAGGCTCAGCTCGCGTTCGGCTCGGTTTTATTTCGAGCTCCAAAAGTGGGTTTGTGT
>NW_018165372.1:26167-40583 GCF_001263595.1 Phalaenopsis equestris
AATATTTAAAACATCATTTGAATCAAATTTAATAATTTTTATTCTATTTTCTTCATTAATACTTTTAATTGATTATAAATCTTTATAGCCTTGTCGCCAATTAAATTTTTAAAAAATACTACTCATCAAAGATATATATATATAATTAGTTAGTAGTATTTCGAGCCAAAACGAGTCGAACACGAACGAAGCCGAACACGAACGAACAAATATTTGTTTGTATTGTTCGTGTCCAGCTCGTTAACTTAGCGAACGAGCCGAACACGAGCTGTTCGTGAACAACAAGCCATTTTGACAGCCCTAGACGTTATAGATTGGAGTGTGTATAAATGCAAAAAGTCTGTAAATACATAAGAATTGTTCGGTATGTTTGTAATAAACATGATTTTCCTACAAAATAGCACCTAAAAAATCAGACCATACATAATGTCTGATGTCTCTTAAAACTTTATTGTATAAACATTTAATAAATGCAGGCGTCAGCACAATTCCATGCAACAAACGTCTAATATTAACGTACTTCCACACAGTTAACATGTTATGGCGTGTAACAACTCTTAGATCGCACAATATTCTGGAGTTTATTTGGCAAATATTTCCAAGAACATACGACATGAAATGTTCATTAAATTCATTTGTTAAATGTTCATTTCTTATAATATTTTGGGCTAAAGTCCAGAAGCTAAATTCCAAACCTAATAAATAATAATGAGAGAAGTGGGCCCATAAAATATAGCTCTCCTCACACGTCGCAACAAAAATATTTTCATGCATGTTTGGTACGTAGCTTGTCATGCAGAGGGGAACTGCTGTTCTTAATTTGTGTATATCAGATGCTACATGATGCTACATCATTTTGATGCATAAATCAAAACAAGCCATCTTGAATGTAAGAAAAAAATGTCTTTATTTTTAATTTTTGAAAATTTTGGTTGATGATGTAAGTTTGCATTGTCATTGATAATGGTATACTAGCTATATCATAATTTGATGGAACATATGATGTATAGTTAGTCATATCATATTTGAAAATGGTGTTGATGTTGGCATATTGCCACCCTTTGATTGACTATAGTATTGTCACTTAATAGATGCAAAAAATAATTGTCACACTACATTGTTCGTTTAGATGTATATTTGATGCATTTAAGGGTATATAATTGGAGTAAGTGATTCAAGTTGAAAGATTGTGCAAGATCGTGCCTTTTCAAGTTTGTAGCAATAATAAAAGAATTCATTATGATCAAGTATTTTATCGTAGTTATCTTTACCAGCAAGTTTGTATTTTGATCCACCCATTATGTATAGGATGATATTTTTGGATTAGTTGGATTGTGCTCATAAAAATCTCTAATTGATATAATAAAATATAACTTTTGTCCTCATTAATTTGTGTCTGCATTGATCCATTGAATTCTTAAAAGAAGTATAAATAGTGATATCTTGTTTAGGAATGTTGAAATGATGAGAAGTGGATTATATATTGAATGTTCCCCTCAGATGTCTAATATAATGCATAAGATAGTTATCATCAATAAATATAATTTATAGAGATATTAGATAAATAAATTGTAGTTAGTTGTTAGCTAAAGATTTCCTTTGTATAGTTTATCAAAAAGACAAAATAAAATAGAAGTTCCCTTAATTATTTATAACTTGAATATTGGAATCCAATAATGTCCTAATTAAGTTCATGAATGAATTCTTATGGTATTCAAAATTTGATTTATAAGAATTGTAATACAACAATCAATGGGTATAAAACAACAATTAATGGGTAAAACAATTTTTTTTTTTTTTTTTTTTTTTTGCAATGCATACTAGAAAATAATATCTATAGTCAACCTTAGGTAATTTAGGATGCTAAATTTTTTACTCATTTTATAAACTTCAATAAGGAAAAAAAAATCGACATTTTGATGATCAAGTTGTTTATTATTATTATTATTATTATTATTTAGGCTTATAATGCCATTTAAAAAATAAAAGATGTATAGGTTGAGAGAATAGCGTAATGGTGAGAATTCTCAACAAAATAAGATATCACTCCGTGAAAAAAACAGAAAAATTAATTCTCTGATTGAGATTTATCACTCTACAAAGTATATGAGGAAGTTATCTTAAAAAGATTTTACAATAACCAATTTGTGCAGCCCAACCATGAATAATGCAATAAAGTTAGATTGTGAGTAACGTACATTTTACTCTCACAGAGAACATCCTTACTATGGATTACATTAATACTTTTTATCACTTATTAAGAATGTTTGATTCTTCATTTCTATTATTTATTGAAAGATTCAAGATGGTAGAGCGACATTTAATGACTTAGCTTCTCACAAAGATCTAACACACACAGATGATAAAAAAGTAGTGGAAAACTGTAGTAGTAAATGACTGCATAGGTCATAATTGGTAGATGCAGTAATGCGAGTTGGCGATGGCGGCCATAGTTGAAAGTAGTAGTTGGTGTTAACCATATAGGCCTTAGTTGACCACATAGGTCATAGTTGATAGTTGTAGTAGCGTTAGTTGATAACAAATATCATAGTTGAAAGCGACAATAGTCATTAGCCACATAAAATGTAGTTGGTATCATATAATATAGTTGGTAGCTATAATAGCTTCACTCATACATAATGGTTGTAGTCAAAAGCTATAGTAGTAGTTAGTCATGTAGGCCACAGTTGGTCACATAAGTCATAGTTGGTAGACATAGTAATGTTAGCCGGCCACAAAGGCAACAGTGAGAAACTAAATTAGTAGCTAGCCACATGGGTTATGGTTGATAGCTACAGTAGCATCAATTGGTTACTTAAGTCATAGTTGGAAGCTTCAGTAGTTGTTAGCCACATAAGCCATAGTTGGTCACATAAGTTATAATTAGAAGTTACAGCAGCATTAGCTTGCCACAAAGATCATTGTTAGAATCAGTAGTAGCAGTTAGTAGTTGGTCACATAGGTCTTAGTTGGTAGTTGCAATAACGTATTTTGACCATAGGGATTATTGTTGGAAGTTATAGTAGCAATCAGTCACATAAGTCATAGTTAGTCACATAGGTCATAGTTGGCAGTTGCAGTAGTGCCAGTTGACCATAGAGTCCATAGTGGAAAATTATAGTAGTAACAAGTCACAAAAGTTGCAGTTGGTGTTACACCGTTTAATGGCGGCAACCCTTCTCTCAAGTTTACTGCTTTATACAAGAGATAAGATTTTTTAGTATACGATGTATAAAAAATGTTAGGAGTCCAGAAGAAGACATCGTATTCTGAATAGAGTAGTCATAAGTAGTATTCACCGAGAGTTATTATCAGATCTACAATATATATAACATTATTCATTTACATCGTATTTGAGATATGTTGTTACCCTGTGTTTGACATACATCATTAAACTAAATTTAGGATAATCCATTAGCTAGCAAAGTTCACTGACAATGGAGAGCAGAGGTGGCATGTGATGGTTGACAGTGGTTGATGGTGATTGATGGGTTGTGTTCAAGGATGGTGTGGCATGTGATGGTTGACAGTGGTTGATGGTGATTGATGGGTTGTGTTCAAGGATGGTCGATGGTTACAGAGGCCAAAAGTTTCCCCGAGACTTTAATATGATGTTATTAGTTATAATATATTTGTGATGTATAGTTGCACTAAATTTGAGGCACGTCATTATATCATATTTGGAATACATTTTTAGTTAGTAGGGTTCACCAACAATGGCAAACAGGGGAGGTAAGTGAGAGATGGTTGACAGTGATCAATGGCTATGGAGGTCAGAAATTATCATTAAGACTTTAATACGATATTTTTCGTTACACTATATTTGAGATACATCATTACAACATATTTGGGATACATTATTACATCGTATTTATGACACATCATTAACTAGCAGAGTTCGTTGATAGTGGTCAATGGTGGAGTTCATTGATAGTGGTCAATGGTGGCAATAGGTGGCGGTCAATGAGGGGTGGCAAGAGTTGGTCGATGATGGGCGACAGGTGGTGGTTGATGATGGCCGGTAGCTATAGAGGTTGGAAGTTATCATGGGAACTTTAATACGACATTATTCATTACATCGTATTTGAGATATGTTGTTATACCATAATATATCATATTTTGGATACATTATTAGTTATTAGTGATTGTTGGTGGCGATGAATAGGGGCAACCAACAGTGATTGATGGTGGCTAGCGGGTGTTGGTCGAAGGTGGTCGATAGCTATATAGATTCTGAGTTATGATCACCGAGTCTTCCGTTTAGAATAAAACTAGAAATTGAGTCTCTCTCCCCCCTCCCTGCCCCGCCCTCGCCCCTGAAATAAAGAAAGGGGGTTGATTTATAACACATGAGGGAGAGGTATTTAGTTAGTTATTTGGATATAACTTTCATAACCATATGATGGAATGACCCACATTGATCCCCCTTAATCATATAAGTTTTTTATTATTTAAAAGAATTAATGATCTCAAAATTAAGTGAGCTTAGGCACATTGGATTCCTCTTATCGAGACTCTCAATTTGACTATCTCAAGTGACAAATGAGGGCTTGTGACCACCCATGTGGGACTTCACAAAAAGATTCAAGAAGTGTTTAGAATTTCTATGTAGGTGGGTTCCACCACTAGTCCTCTAGGATACTCAACAGAAAAGTCCTATGGTTAGATTTTAGGCTTCTAAAGAAGGGAATTAGACCTCATTAAAAATGAGGTGAACACATTCATAGTTTAATTGATCCCATGGGGACTCGATTCGATCTCTTCTTAAATATGCTACGGTTGTTGAGCAAGTACTCTGATTAAAAAACCTAAGATAGATTAAAAACAAGTGATGATTTTCAAACATAAGCTTTGTTTAATAACCTATGATATGTCAAATATCATTGGTGAATTTCATTTCAAGTTTTTTCTATAATAGGTTAACGTCATAGAGCACATCTGGCAAAATAACCCAAAACAGGTCTAACATCCATGTTGGATTTTATTTGGCTTTATTCATAATAGATTAATGCCAATGAGCATTTCCTACAAAACAACTTAGGACAGATCTAAAATACTAAGTGAAATACAATTGGCTTCTTCCATTACATTCAATAATTCTCGAGTTGACATTCATCTTAAATAATTTAGGAAAGTTCAAGCATTCTTAGTGTCAAATGTAGTGTCCATTTAAACCACTAAAATACATGCCCATAAGGCAGTCTTGATGGGAAGCTAGTAGTGGACACAGTCCTCACTAAAAATACCTCATGATGCCAAGTTGTAAACAAGGTATCCACTCAATGCCCATGAGGTAACATCGATGGAAAGCTAGTAATGGATATGATCCTTACAAAAAAGATTCCATGAGAGCAACTAGTTGATGGGTTTCCACTTAAAAAGCCTCAGAGGGCTAAATGCATCTGAAGCTATAGATAAACTTAAAAATATTAGATGAATAAAAGCCTTAGAAAGTACTTATATAATAAAAAAATCTCAGAGGAGCTATAATCCACAGAAAGTGTTACTTATTTAAAAAATTTAATTTTCACCAAATAATTTCAGAAAGCATAAGCTTAAGAAAAATTTTGTCATTATGCTCTTATTGGGGGGCAACATCTTAATTGAAATATTTTTTTGTTTCGATCAAGGCTTGTAATAACATTGTCATCGGTTGGCGATAAGTTATACAAATAATAATATGTATTATCATAAGGTGATGAAAAATACAACATCAGAAAGTACAAATGCTACGTCACATAGATGAAAAAAAATACAAAAAAGCACACCGACATAAGAAACAAACGATAATGCAACTCAATAAAAACAAAATACTAATCTATGTTAATATCTTCCTCCCTTGCTTTAAGGATGTTCTCCTGCTTGTTACTTTCAAATTCTTTCATTTTTGTGTATAAGGCAGATCTTAGGAAGTCTGACTAGGAGATAGGTTCTCAATGCTGACTCTAGTTTAATGACACATCAGATAAATCCCTTTTTAGAAGCCTCGATGAAATTCTTCTCAGGCACACTAGATCTATAACTTGTTGGTTTCCTCTTCAAGAGCCAACATCATATCTCAAATCTTAAAAATATTTGAATTTTAAATCAGATTAGCTCGTGTCTCCAGCAACTCTTCTCAAGTATTTTTCAACTCTTGACTTTAAAGAGAGAGAAAAGTTACCACGGTGGATAGTTCACTTACACTCTATTAGTTGATTTAAAAAGCTAATATTTTTACACTAATATTATAAATCTGTTTATATGCACCTAAAAGATATTTGAACTTCATGAACTATGTTAACCACACCTTTATGAAAATATTCGGTTCATATTCAGTGAGTATCGATATCACATATTTACCTCATTAGGATCTGATCCTTCATGTGCTTTTCATGGTGTTTCAATGCCTTAGCATTAGAATCTCAGAGGAAAATCAAGCATAAAAAACCTTCATTTTAGAGAAAAACAGCCTAAAGGGGGCAAAAATAACATATGAGATAAGGTAACACCAACCCGAGAGATGGGGCAACACCAACCTAGGATGTGGAGAAAACCAACCCATATGATGGGACAACAACACCCTAAAAGATGGGGGAACAACAACACAAAAGGTGAGGCAACAACCACTTAGAAGGAACGCCAACATAATTGGGTAAAAGTAGCCCACAAGGTGAGGCAACAATAGACTTAAAGAAACTTCAACATCATTAAAAAATAGCAGTAAGGAAGGTGTGGCAACAATAGCTTAAAAGTGGAGGCAAAAATAACCTAAAAGAAAGTCCAACATTGTTAGGCAATAATAGCCTAAAGGCGAGGCAACAAAAACATGTCAAACGCTGCAGAAAAGGTGAGTCTTTTCTCCCTCATAATGGCCTTGTTATAGGACAAAATTGGGATTTTTCGGCACAAAAATTGAAAATTTCAAACAAGTTCACTCTAAAACTGTCTACAAACATGCACACACCCAGTTGCACACCTCGGCACAAAAATTGAAAATTTCAAACAAGTTCACTCTGAAATTGTCTACAAACATGCACACACCCAGTTGCACACCTCGAGCACAAACAGGTCCATTGACTCGGTCACCTGTTCTTGCCCACACAACAAATATCCATGCACGTTTAACTGACCAAAACCTGACTTATCATGATCCCTTGTCTGCCCATCAACTTATTTTTTTAACATAATTGTAAATTCATGCTCCCACATATTATCGTGCCACCATAGTGTCGACTGGTGTGACACCACTGTCGACATGTAAGCACTGACATGTCAACTGCTATGTTAGTTCCCTATCATTGTCGTTAACTATTTCTCCCATGGTGCTTACACAAGCAAGGAGACACACGTGTGCACGTGTGAACGTTCCCACATGCTTTCACTCATGCCCAGGATTGCACCAGCTTGTCCCTGTAAGTACCACTGCATCACTGCTCATGTTCGTACTTAGTTGTGGGCTCTACTACATTTTTAACGCATAATTGTACTCTTTTGTCGGTACAAGTACACATAGACACTCATGCATGCATTGCACCTCCAAATTCCTCCCACTTCCTTATGGTAGCTACCGCCATCACCACTAGATTCATGGATTGCTAAAAAGGAGTCTCTAGTTGTAGTTGGTCAACTACCATCACGACCAATTATACGTAAGGTCCTAATAGCTTGGGATGACGAATCTGTGGTATTCTAACCTGGATATCTCTACATGATCAGGATTACTCCACCTCTCCTTTTTTGAGCCCTTTTAAGCCATGTTATCCTTTTGACAACTAGTTGATGTCTTCTTGTTGGCCCCGATTGCTGATAGGCTGCCACCCATTTGGATTTGGTGATTCACCCTCTAACCTTCTGGCCTGGTTTGGCTTTGGAAGCATAGTGTGGGCCCTATAAATCAACTTGGTTATTTTGTAGGCCCCATATGCCGATGTTCTATTACTCATTTAGGATGTAAGAGATTCACTCTATGCTCTCTGGCTTAATGAGAGCTTTGAAAGTGTTAGAATGCTCCTGCAAGATAACCATCCTTCTTGGTGGCCCTTTTATGGTCATTATAATGTAAGAATGACTCCTTTTATTGAAAGTATTTTTGGGTATCCCCCTGGATTTAATAAACCAAAGGGATACTTTCCTTTGGAAGTGTCGTCATCTCAGAATGTTCTTTTTGGTTCTTTGGTTATGGGTGGTTTATGTAGAAAATTTCTTCGTAGATACAGTGTTTTGATGTTTTTTGATATGATATTATTCGAACATATACTCTCGACTTATCACATGACGATACATAAGTCCTTCATGTTTCCTTTTAAAATTTGTTTGTCTTTTTTTGTTGTATATCTCTTCTTTTCTAATTCCTCTCATCTTCGGATCATTTCTATAGTCCAAGAGGGATATTTACTTGGAAAGGAGAATTATACGATGACAACATATATATATACAAGCTGGTGACTCTGAGTTTTAAAAAAAAACCAAAAAACACCTTCAACATCTTATCAAGTCTTGCCTCTTAGGCTTGACATCCATGAGTATCGTATCTTCCCATCAGTCTTGCTTCATGGCTCCGACTTCCAACAGCACGGTAGCTTATCATCAATTTGTGCCTCTTAGTGTTGACTTCCATGAGTATTTATCTCTCCATCGACTTTTGCCTCTTGGGCTCGATTTCTAAGCGCATGGTAGCTCTCGTCCAATCTTGCCTCTTTGGCTTGACTTTCAAGAGTATTGTATTTTCCGATCGAGTCTTGTCTCTTAGGGCCGACTTACAGGGGCATGGTAGCTTCTCACTGAGTTTTCCCTCTTGGGCTCGACTTCCAAGGGCATGATTAAGGACCTTGTCTACCACTTGTCCTCAAGGAGATTTTCTACATAAAAAATCTTTATTGAGAAAATAAGAAATTTCATTGAAATGACTTTTTAAGTAACATCAAATAAAATTAGGAGTTTATAAGCCATTCTTTTACTTAAATTAGATAATTTGGAGTTGTACTTCTTATTATATAATTCTGATGATTCTCTTCTGGTTCTTATCACTCTGTTCATCTAAGTAGCGACCTAGGTGACCTTGACATATTAGACTTTCAATTTCTTCATTTAATTGAAAACATCTTTCTGTCGAATGTCATTTTGATGGTGGAAATGACAATATTGAGACTGATCTCCACCATCTTAATTTCTTAACGACCTTGGCCATTTGACTGTCTATTCATCTTTGATGGTCATTGGGATGTAGGCACTTGACGTGTTGAGTGACGTGTATTCTTTTTTCTGATTGTGGTACACGATTCTCCTGTGATGCAAACTTTTCTTGCTATGGGATTTGATTGGTATCCCTGATGTTATTCTTGTGATTACCCCCCAATCGCTCAAATTATTCTTTGTGTGCGACGATGGTCTCGTCTGTAGAGATTTGTGCTTCGACATGATGAATGAGATCAACATAAGAGCACATCCTCTCCCTCTCCCGGATAAGTAAAATGAATCTTTAATGATCCTTCTATTTGCTATGAACTGCTCTACGAATAATTTGACAAGCATGTTGAAATCATTAATGGTGCCCCCGGGGTGAGGGGAATACTGGATAAAGAAGAGCATCAGTGGCACGATGAATGTGCATGATGGTTCCATAGTGGTCGAGAGAATGTCCATATGGATCAGCTACCCCTTTATATGCATCAATGTTTGGGAGTTTGAAACATGCTTGGATAAGGTGTCGGAGAACCGCGTTAGCCAAAGGAGATGATTCTTGGAAGTTTCGGTGAGCAGTGAAGCAATCTCTTTTATCCAGAGAGAACTCTTCCCGAACTAGGCGTCGTCGGTCATCCTGAATGATATCAGAAGAAGTGATAGTAGGGCGGGACTGTGTCAGGTACGCTGCATGTGATGGATGAGTGGAACTTGTAATGTCGAGAAGATCAGTGTTTCGACTTGGTTGAGGAACAATTTCATCATTAGGAGAGAACTTGGTAAGTGGTGTATTTCCTGTTGAATTTTACACTAGTTGTAAGTAAGTTTCATTGGGTTGCGGTTGTGTCTCCCCACATAGGAGATAAAGGATCTCATGTTGATACTCCTCCATCCTACATACTCGATCTTTTAGAGAATGACCCAAGGCACCTTTGTCGGCGGGGTAATACCTTTTGTGGTAAAAGGATGTGGAAGCTTGATGACATTGGCTTCGTGACTGTCTTATGGAATGATGAGTGTTAGAGTGGGATGCTCGATTGTTCCAAGTGTTGTGTTTGGTGGTCATGCAATAATTCTTATAAGTATTTTAGTGGTGAGAATGCTCTAATTCCCATAGACGGCACCAATAATGCGTGCTAGAAAATTCACAGCGGTAGAGTAATGTGTTATCGTCTTGACGTTGCACAAGAATTCAGCACACACTAAGGTAAAAGAAAACAATTAGAATGACACCAAAGGTTTTTATTTGAAAAACTCGTAGAGGGAAAAACCACGAGGTTTAACCCAGATGTAAAATCCCAGTATAGGTTGATGATTACAGAGACCCCTTGTCCCACATATAGGAAAGATTTACTAGGATTTCTAAGTTACAACGTCGACTGGCAGCTTCCGCTCAGTGATGGTCGACGGTGATTGGTGGTGATTGACGTTGGTCAGTGGTCGACAATGATTGGTGGTGGTTGACGGTGGTTGGTGATGGTCGACGGTGAACGGTGGTAACAGAAATGTGATGGACTTCAGCTCGTTCTCAAAGTTTTTAGTTCTCTCTCAAGTCTCTCACCTCCTCTCATGAGATGGGTGGGGCTCTATTTATAGTGTTTTGGGTACAATTAATAATAGAATATAAACCATTTTGATCGGACAGACGTTTGATAGACATTTGAGTGCCTTAATGATATCATAATTGAGCAATCTTTGGCTTTTTAGATTATTCTTGTTGAGACTCTCGATTCGACTATAGGCTTGCTTGATTCGACATTCGTTTAAACTTCTAAATATATTCGAAAAACTTCCAAAAGTGGTTTAATGACTTAATTTGAGCTTGTTTTGACTCAGATTGGACTAATTTTGGTAACATCTGATTCTTTTTGTTGAGCATGTTAGTTTGATTGTAAATTTGTTGAATTCAGAGTTCTGGATGAGTTTGTATGGAGGCTTAAATATTTCTTGCTCAAAAAGTCATCTTGAGATTCGTGCCAGTTTATGAAAATTTCTTAGAGATGTATGAGATATATTATTTAAATAAAATTTGATTAATTGAAACTTATTTAATTTTATTTTTAAAAATAAGATATTATATTTTTATATCAATATGCATATAAATTTAACACAACTATTTTTTTTATTATTCTTTTCTATGAAATTATTTAAGTGATTTGAATGTAAAAAACTTACAACGTACAACTTAGACATATTTTTTATTTACTTGCTATAAAATAGTTTGATGTTAAAATTTATTCAATTACTTATTTATTTAGATTTATAAAATATTTGATAATAAATTTATATAAAAAAATAAAGTATTCATATCAATTTTTACCTTGATTACTAGCAAAAATTTTGAATAATTACTTGAATTTTATATAAAATTATTAACACATGCTTTTATAAATATAAATAAAATATAAGTTATAAATAATTTTTTTTACAATTAAATAACATAAATAAGCACTAGTAAATTATTTTATTGAAAAAAAAAGTGCATTAAAATTTTATATGCATATTTATTATTCTTAAACATATAATTAACTAAGTTATAATCAATTAAATTTTATTTAAATTATGTATAAATATAGGTATAGATATATGTGTGTTAGATATGAATGTTATTTCGATTAGGCGGCTTCGGCTCCAACACATCAGAGCACGCCTATAAATCCCCCGACGCCCAACCCCATGTGGCCTTCTCCCTTCCTCCTCACCCAAGCGAGAAATGCTCGGCTGCTTCACGAGGCTGAAACGCCCTTCCTCCATTACCCCTCCATTAACAAAATCCTCCTCCCATGCCTCCGGCGCCGCCATCTCCGCCCCCCCCCCCCCCGCCGTTTTGAAATCCTTCAACTCTCTCTTCGATCCCTCCTCCTATTCCGACACCCACACTCCATCTTCCTCCCAAACCCTAACCCTAGCATCCTCCTCCGCCGCCGCCGCCGCCGCTGATCATGATCTAATCTCCTCCGCCATCGCCTCACGCCGTCTCTTTCCCGCCTCCCCTGGTCCATCCAATTCCATCCTCGATTCCTCCACCGTAATCATCCGCCTTGGATCCGCCGGCGTAGCGGTTGCAACCTACACACCGAACCCCTATGTGGATTTCCGTCAATCCATGGAGGAGATGGCGGCGGCGATCGGGGTTTCCGGCCGTGGGACTCAGATCGACCTCGCCGTCCTCCGCGAGCTCCTATTCTGCTACCTGGAGCTCAATCGAAAACAGGCGCATAAGTATATTCTGAGCGCTTTTGCGGATCTTCTATTTTCACTCTTTAGCGAAGAGAAGGGTTTCGGCGGCCATGAATGAGGGGAGTGCTCTGGGCTCTGTTCTGTTCTGTTCTGTTCTAAGAGACATTCGTTTCGCATGTTTGCTTCAGCTTTAGCTTTAGCTTTTACGGGTGCGTTTGTAACGGGTGTACTACGTACTGTTCTGGAGCATACGTACATAGCAACTTATTTAAATATAGAAAAATATAAATGTTTTCGATAATATTTTGCATGATATGATCTGAACCGTTGGTTTGAGATCTGAACCGTCTGATTTATTCATCCGTCGGAATATAATTCTTATAGGATGACAAGAGAATAAGGCAACCTTTTTTTTATTTATATAATAATTATTATCAGAATGATACTAACAGAGGAAATAAAAATACGTATTTTACTTTCAATACAATTAATTGATGCATGTAAGAACATCGAAGGCCGTAGAGTAATGCAATATTGTTTACATTAAATCTAACAAATACTGAGATAATTAAAGAGAAGTAAGCAGGATGAGACACCACAATTTTTACGTGGAAAATTCTTGGAAGAGAAAAAAATCTTAGAGTATAGTTCAATTGAAATAATTTATTATGAATGATGACTATATATGTATTTTCTTCTATTAAATTAAAGAAGATGGAGTTATAAAGTTTATCATTATAAATATATAATAATAATTCATTAATAAGAGTTGTGGTTTGGCTTTAATGAATGTGACTCTCAGTAATAGCATATTGCAAGAAATGTAGTCGATTGTTATGAAAACATTGGTCATCTGTGAATGTTGTAGATGATTGTTGTAGTGTTAGTTTGTCGTATATAATAATAGTATTTTGTTGTGTGGGTCGTAGATGATTGTTTCAGGAGTACTGGTTGGTCATAGAGGTCCTTGTAGGAAGTTACAGAAGTTGTGAACTATGTAGGTCATAGTTGGTAATGTAAGTCGTAGTGGTGAGTTGTGATAACGTTTGTAGTTCGTAGAGGTTGGAGTTGGGAGTTACAAGAGATGTGGATCACGTAGGTTGTGGTGATGAGCTAAGATGGCGTTCGTAGGCCCCAGAGAACAAAGCCATGAGTTAAATGAGTTATATATCACGTAGGTCATAGTGGTGAGTAACGATAATGTCCATATAACACAGAAGTTGGAGTGAAGAGCTACACGAGTTGTGGACTGTATAAGTTGTAGTTAGTAACAGAGAGTTAGTGGTGAGTTGTGATGATGTTTGTAGGCCGCAGTGGTCAGAGTCAGGAGATGCATAAACTGTGAATCATATAGGACATAGTTTGTCACGTAGGTCATAGTGGTGAGCTGTGATAACATTTGTAGGTTGCAGAAGCTAGAGTCGAGAGTTACATGAGTTGTGGGCCACATATGTCGTGTTGGCAAGCTGTGTGATGTATGTAGGTTGTAGGGGGTGGAGTCCGTAGCTGCAAAAGCAATTAACCGCATAGGTCGTAGTTGGTCTTGTAGGTTGTAATGTTGAGCTATGATAACGTCTGTAGGATGCAATGACTGAAGCCGGAAGTTGAATGAGTTGTACGCCACGTTGGTCATAGTTCTGAGCTCTTATGATGTTTGTAGGGTGTAGAGGTTGGAGTTAGGAGCTACACGAGCTGTGAACCATGTATGTTATAATTAGTCATGTTGGTCGTAGTGGAGACTTGTGAGGAGAGAGCTTTAGGAGTCCGAAGAAAGTTGCCATCTTTCTGGGTGCATTGTTACATCGTCTAAGAAAGATGTCATTGCAATGTATTTGAAGTGCATTGATACACCATCATTAAGTTGTGTCATTGCACAGTATTCAAGGTGCATTGTTACACCGTCTTTAGGGCACTTCATTGCAGGGTGTATTGGATGACATATTGTTCAGTTGAGTGCTTCAATATTTCACAACATACACTTGGATTCTGCAACGTATGTTGTGGCTCTACAAGAGACTTTTATACGATGAGTAAGTTGTGGTCGAAGGTGGTTGATTGTGGCTAGCATGTGGTG